>NW_014563736.1:0-434 GCF_001313825.1 Dinoponera quadriceps | reverse complement strand
ATATATTTGAAAATAAATTAACAATTATATTTTACTTAGTTTATCGAAACAGAAAGTAAATCGCAATTAAAAATAAACAGATTAAAAAATAAAACTAACCGATAAATAAATAGATTAAAAGGATTAATAAACATATTAAAAATATAGTGTTGGCAAATAAGTTCGTTCGGTTTTTAAATCGGAGTAGGTTTACTCGTTCTGCTATCTCTTTTCTACAGCGCTATCGCACAACGCGCTTGCGCAGCTGAAAAGCGAAGTTCTACCTAACCTATTTATAAACATACGTCGGGTAATACCAGAGTATTGTGCGTACTGCACGCTTGAAAATATGGAAGAAAAGAACGTCCATTTTCGCTATATTATACTTTTTTATTTCAAAAAAGGTAAACGAGCTGCGGAAGCTCATAAGAATATTTGTAATGTGTATGGGGACG
>NW_014563735.1:0-443 GCF_001313825.1 Dinoponera quadriceps | reverse complement strand
GTCTACTCACTTACTCGCCCACTCACACACACACGCACGCACAACTAAAAATGCCTGGGTATACGGCGAGCTACGTTGGATCATCGAATACCGAGCACGGTCAACCGCGACACCGGACGACCACCCCAACGGCTGGGGTTAGACAAAAGTCCACCGACCGGTGGGGCACGGGCCACAAAACCTCTAATTCTAAAGATTAAATTTTAGTGCTATTTTAAACCTATAAATGTTATCGATATTTAGATTATTATATTCATATGAATATTCAAAACAACTTATTTATACGCTAAAAATAGCGAAAACAGAAATTTATGTCATATCAAGGTTTAAATAAGAATAAATTATATTATTAGAATTGAATTTATTTTGTGCTATTTCAGCTTCTACTGTGTTATATTATACTATTAAAGACTTAACATAGAGTCTAAATTTCGATTCAGAAG
>NW_014563734.1:0-12144 GCF_001313825.1 Dinoponera quadriceps | reverse complement strand
AATATTCGACTGGGTCGATTAAAATGGCCCACCTTGTATATATATATATGTATACATTAATCAAGACGACCCGTGATGTCGATTATAAGGAGTCCAAATTATGGCCACAGTAAGTTAGTTTAAGTTTTATCCGCCAATACGTGGTTTCACTTTTCGTCTGAGATTGCATGACGAGAGATTCTTCGAGGTCGGCAGCGATCACGTTCGACCGCCATTAAATTCAGCGATGTCGGGGAACTCTGGGAAACGACAAATATCGATAACTTCAAATATCTACTGCATATTCATATATCTTTCGAAATCCAATTTGATGCTAGATATTATCGGATCACACCCGCGTATTCAAAATATCCGAAGATAGTCAGAAAAAAACACAGAAGAGACGTGACAGTGCCGAAGATTATTTGAAAACAATTACCGGTTACTTATTATTATATTATTCGATCGTACAAATGCGCGGAAAACATTAAAAATCAGCATTTTCGGAAGGAATGAACGAGTTCTCCCAAACGTGGTTTCCAACCTGATCAACAAGACGGTGAAGAAGCTCATCAGAGAGTATTATCTGAGACGAAACGGTAATAATTTTTTGAAAATGATCCTCCCTTCGAATATCAGGCTAGATGTAACCGCGTGGTTCTTCGAGAGCCCTCGTATCTCACTCATGAAGGATATAATTTTTTGGTCAAATAGAGCCGATCAAAAGGGCAGAAACAAGAAAACAGACACAAGAATTTATACTCTCAACTTTTCTATGATTGATCCTAACGCTTTTTTTGGCTATTTTTTCCTCCATATCTTCCCTTGATACCGAAAGGTGACAGCAAAAAAAGAAAGCTGAAGTCCCTTGTCGTAAATTCAGACAGTTCCATGAGAATCGGTAGATTTGAAACAAAAGACAAAGAAACGGGAACATTTGATAAGGTTTGAGAAGGCTGGTTAAATGGTAGATGGAAAAGTTGGAGAAAGAGACGTTACAACGATTTGCTTGGTAACCGGTGAACGCAAGGTTCAATGAATGATAGAAGCGTGTTGAAAAAACGGTTAGCACGAAGTCAGAGAGAGTACGGAATGATGAAGAACGAACGAGCAAGGGGCGTCAAAATGTAATGACAAAGTACAAATCTAATTTTTTAACATATTTACTTGGTTCTGTGTTATGCAACATTTTATTGATTAACTTATCATTATATAACTGACGATGGAATTCGTTTTAAACGAATCCACAGGCTTATATTTTTGATTTCTACAACTCATCTCGATCGCAGACGCATTAAAGAAAATCACAAATTATGTTGAATTGTCAAATTCATTCTTCCCATTTTATTCAATCGATGATTTATAACGAAAAGCGATTCTACGGATGATTGAAAATGTTTTTTTTTCTATTGTTTGAACGTTTTTGGAAAAAAACTGTCGAGCATTTCGCTAATTTCGTTTTACTTCTGTTTTCGCAAACAGTTAATATACGGTAACAAGTGGCATAATCGTTAATACAGAATTGATTCGACAGCTAATTCAACAACGGTGTTAACTTTTACACTAACACAGAAGTCTAAGGACGAGATAATCGATTTGCGGCCAGGAGACAAGTAGGACGCACAAGTTCACATGTCTCTAACTTAATAATATATATTATTGCTGTCGCATATTGGTATTTGCATATTATTACATAATCACATTGCGACATCAATTACACTATATAAAAAATGAAAAATCTTCGTGAACGTCAATGGCGCGTCGTGAATATAAGTCTATTCGACACTTTCGAGAATCTTAGCATTATAAACNTATATATATAAATAAATATATATATATATATATATATATATATATATATATATATATATATATGATGGACCACGTTTGTCGTACTGAGATCTTTCTAAAAAAAAAAAGAAAAAATGAAGAAGATGAAGAAAGAAAAAGAGATAGGAGAAGTGAAAAAATTAACAACTTTTCCATGATTTTTCTATAAGTTAGAGACAAAAGTAGCAGAGCGCATCGGTTTTTCTTCCGCGCTCTGTCTGCATAAATTTCGTATGTGAACAAACCAAAATCAACTCTTTCTACGATTAATACTTTTATAATATACATATAGTTTTAACTGTTCTCCGAAGTCCTCGAATCGTTCCGAGGTGCACATCACGTCTGCGTCGAACATCGGTCCCTCGCGAAAGATCTGTCGTGTCGATTGGTGAACAATTTTCAATTCGCAAGGTCACAGAGTTTTTGCAAAAATTATGTCGAGAAATTGAAGAAAGAAGGAGAGAGGGAGAGAGAGAGAAAGAGTGTNAGAGAGAGAGAGAGAGAGAGAGAGAGAGAGAGAGAGAGAGAGAGAATTAATTAATTTAATTAGTTTAATTAAACGAGAGAAACTTAATTGGGTCAGCACGCACAGATAGATCGTCGGAACGATCGTGAACACGGTTAGCTTAATTAACAGAGAAGACGGAATGTATTTTGCAAAGACTATCGCGTGTCCTTCGTTTAGATAGTGTCATCGACGAATCCCATGCTAAAATTCGAACTACATAACGACTGGGTCTCGATCTCGATCCGAGAATCGTCAGCGCCTTCGACTTCTTCGTATCAAGGCAAAATATCAGACAGATAGATAGATAGACAAACGCTTTAAAAGAAATAGAAAGAAAAAAGGAGAAACCTAGAGACGATTTTCAGCTTGGCTACGATTTACGTTGCTCTTCCTTCATCCTTCTCGATACCGGATGCCGATACCGCTGAAAAAAGAAGAAAAAAAGAAAAGGAGAGATATAGAAAGAGAGATGGTCTTTCTTTGACGAATCACGAAAAAGTCATATTCCTCGAGTCACCGATTGTGACATGACATGCAAAGTATGCTCAGTTGTAAATAGCCGGCGTAAGAGCGGAAAGAATAAAAATGCAAAGAGAAAAAGGAAGAAAGAAAGAAGGAAGAAGGAAGAGAGAGGGGAGAGTGGGGGAGAGATAGAGAAGGGGACAGAGAGAAGGAGGGAGAAAAAGAAGGAAGAAAGAGAGAAAGAGAGATAGAGTAATAATGTATTGTCATTCCTTTTGGTGCTCAATGAACAGATAATAATATGTGATAGTAGGTACGTTAAAGTTAATAATGTTCGAAACCTTCCCGTCTCGTCGCCGACGTGGTCGTGATCAGTCTACAACTGTAATAGAAGATGCAGGCTGCAGTGATGAAAACGCTATTAACGCTTTAACGTTGAACAGAACGATTTAAAGAATCGTTGCGTGATCACGTTTCTTTCCGTGCGAATGGAAAATTTCCCATCAATTGTCCCCGTTTTAGATTTCATTTTTATCGTTGCTTTGATCGAGCCGCTGATTCTCGTCTTGTCTAATTAACGATTGCGTATCATGTACTCGTATATTAATCGGAAAATTTGCGCACTACGGATTATCTTGATTATGGCTCACCTACAGTTTCACAATCTCTTGTGTTTCCTCAGTTGAAGATTAGAAACATGTAAATATCATTTTCACCATTTCACTCGATATTTATCTCGAGTTTAAACCGTGATGTTAAGAAGAGTCAAAATAACACTTCTTTCTCGAGAGAGACGGCTCTCGGAGGACGTGTGATGCTCTGTACATAATAGCAATAATAATAATTATTTAAATAGGTCATGAAGCGCAATTCAAGGGAATTTCCGGCACGAGATAGGTAAAAAGTCGAATTTGGACGAAGGAGTTCGAAGAGGGAGGCGAAGATGCTGACTTGTAAATAATAAATTATTCATCTTATTCGTGTCATGCGAAAAAGAAGAGGAAGGATAGAAACACGAAGAAGATTTGAATTACATATATCCGCGACACAGTCTAGACAGTAGCGTACATTAGGAATTCTCACATACACATACAACATTATACATACACGTCATGTACATGCACATGTATACACGTATTTTCGAGTGTAGCTTTTCTCGTGTACTTATTGAAATATGTATATCATCCGAAGTCGCTCTGAACACATATCCCACCCAGGATTCATCCTACTTAGATAAATGCATAAAGGCATAAATTGTAGATAGTTGTGAATAGTGCCGTAAAAGAAGATGATTGGAGACGACGCTTCGAACCTAATGATTCTGACGATGTAAAATAAACAAAAGTTTCATGATTATATTTACCCGCTTCCTAATTCACATACGAAAAAATGCAACTCAAAAAATCCAGAATATCCAATTCGTATTTTATATTTAAAAGTTGAACGAACGATATAAGTATAATTATTTCCAGTGGAATTATATATATATAGAAAGAGAGAGAGAGAGAGAGAGAGAGAGAGAGAGAGAGAGAGAGAGAGACAGACAGACAGAACAGTATCAATATTATTATTCATTTGATCATTATTCAATGTTACATTCAATTATCGCTCAATCAAGGCGATAAAAATGCGCCATTTAGATTTATGCGCCATTTAAATTTAGTCTTTTAAAATTTCCAATCATGAATGAATGTTCAGAAGACAGATTTTGTAGCATACTGAAATAATTGGAAATTTGTCATTTTGTTCGAAGTAGCGTTTTCCCAAGATTTTCATCACGGTTGTTGCGAGAATAATGTTGTCGAATGGAGCATATGCCTCATTTCCACCCTTCATTGAGCAAGGGCATCACTAGTTCATAGTATTATCTATAGTATTATCCATAAAGCTTTCATTGTCCTACATATCATAGGGAAGCGAAGAAGAGAGTTTTTTTTCTAGGAAAAAGAAAGACCGGGCCTACAAACATGAAGGGAGAATTTCACAAGCCTTCGACGCCATAATTCATATTTATGATTCGCACGAAACAGGCGAACTTGTTGAGGGCGAAAATAAATAACGGGCCTCACAGTACACCGTATTATCCTATAGGTGAATTGCGTTTCGTACAGTCGAGATCTAGGAAAGAAACACGCTTTTAAGATTAGTCGCTGCTTCGACCTAGACTTGATCGGGCGGGAAGCATGTCTTGTACCTCGAACAAGTTCTATCTTTTATTTTCACTCCTACTTTGTAGACTTTTTTTATTCTCGATTTTTTAGAGTAACCAAATCGTAGGGCGCGACGTACGAAACTCGGCGAATCGTATATATTGTAAATAAAATAACAGGTATTTTATTTATGCAATGAAATGTTATTATGTTATGTTATTATTTTAGGTATTTTGTGCAAATTATCGTAACGATTTTATTGCAAAATATCATGCTAAATTTTATCAAATAATTGTCGCTACTTAATTTTTTATTTTTTTGTGTAATGTTTGAAACATTATTTTTAATGTAAACATTAAATTCTCAAAGTTATACATTTTTTAATACAATATTACGGTATCGACTTCTTCCGAAAATTATCGTTTTTCTGAGGAATTTCAAATATGTACAGGATGTACTATTAGAATCCGGACAAAATTAAATTTGAATTTTCCCGCTATATTAAAATTCAACTAGATAGTAGGTGCCATTTGGCGCTGAGGTAGACCAGATACGTGGATAAGACATTCATAACCTCGAAATGGCCGAGTTAGCCAGGTTAAGCTTGGAATATAACCGGAGAGCAGCGATTATTGAAAGTCTTTGCGGCAGGAGGACTCCAAGCGAAATAATAAGATTTTTCGGGTAATCCAGGTCGACGATGTATGATGTTGCCTAGAAGTACACGGTATTAGAGAAGTCCGAAAAGAACTCCTCCGCCCCGGCGAGAAATCCAAATAAAGAAAAAGTACTCCGGGACTGTGATCATGCCGCCGCACTTCTCCCAAAAGGGGAAAAAAAAGTCAAAAAAAAGGATCACTATTTGAAGATTTGAGAACATTGGTAAAGCCTTGGATGAAGGCAGTGGCCTTAGGGAAGCCGTATATCTTCTAGCAAGACGGCGCTTATACTAGTCATTTGGTACAGAATTGATTCTCCCACAACCTCAACATGTTCTGGGCCAAGAATTTCTGTCTTTCCGATAGTTCTAACCTGTACCTTCTCGACTACTGCGTGGGGCCTAATTGAAAAAGTTACCAGCAAGTCCATGTACTCCAACATCGCCCTTCTCCAGGCCACCATCGAAGCTATTGCCATGGACCGACAGTTAGAAACGGCGTGTTCACGCTTTAGGACCCATGATCGAGGCTGCGATCGAGGTGCAAGAATGCAACATCGAGTGAGAAGACTTAAGAAGGATCTCTTAAAAATTAAACATTTCTTTGCATCTTAAATATTGACTCTAATAAACAACTTTTACGATAAAAGATGTTTTGTCCGGATTTTGACGGCGCACCCTGTACATGTTATTAAATATAGGAAGGTAAATAAAACAATGTTGACGTAAATTGAATTTTTCAATTTATTGTATGGGACACAATTCAACAATATCAAAGTTATTATTGCGAGCTGATTCTTGCACGTCAGCTCTACGATTGGAATTTTATGTTGGGAAATGATGACGCGAGATCGATATACCGACAACAGAGAGATCGGACGTCGCGGCCGAACTTATACACATCACATCCTCTTCACATACTCTAGTTATGCAAAGTGCAATTCCGTTGGAACTTCGCTATCGGACCAGTATAAATGAAATTCTAAAATATCGATAAAATCGTTTCGGCGCCGTCTTCGTTTTAATTTCGTGCTTCATACAACACATAGGTGTAACACATTCCGCATAAATCTGACATTCCAAAGTTTATGCGACGAAGCCAAGCATGCGTAACCGTTTCGACAGTCAAAAATATGTATACTTCACTTACTTCTTCCAAGAAGTCTTATAAGAAAAGTGCGAAAACGAGAGAAAAAATGCCGACATAAAACAAGAGAGAAAGAAAGAAAGAAGGAAAGAAGAAGAGAGAGAGAGAGAGAGAGAGAGAGAGAGAGAGAGAGAGAGAGAGAGAGAAACCTCATTGAGCATTCTGCGAGGACAACAAGCATCATCTTCTTGCGATTGACGATGATCGTCATTTCTCGACGTTGCTTTGTGGATATCATTCTTCAAGATCTTTTCCTTACCTTTCCACATATATAAAAGGTGTATAAAATCGCCACGTTGTATAAAAATGCCATTTTGTTTACCTGCATGTAACAGATATGAAAATAATATGAAAATACAGTGACGCTTTCGTTCTCCTGCAGGACACACATACACACACACACACACACACACACACAATATCTCAACGCGTACATCAGCGCAAACTAACTATATCATTATATCAATCATTATATAGCGCGAAGAAGGAAAGCAAAAAATTAACTGTAATGCTTATAGGGGCAAGCCTGTGAACTCTCTCTATTAATCGAAACTCAAAATGCAAATGGGCAACTATTTATTAAATCATACACACGACTACTGGAAGGAGAGAAACATGCGAGATGTTAATTACTGTCGAAATACTCGAACACTTTTTCCGGTTAATCCTTTCTATTCTGATGATTTTCTTCCATTTGCGCTCGAGGTGTAGCGGAAAATAGAGAACGACCAGAAGTAATATTAGCATAACGATAAGTACAACAGTACAATTAAGAAAACAGAGATGTATACTGACAATTACAAAATACATTTGATTGAATTAGGGATTAGAAAGCACAATTATACGTTCGAAGATATTGCGCTTATATAATTCATTGTCGGAGATTCGATTGATTGTATGAACAAAATAGTTTTGCAGACAGATCCTGGCAATAAATAAGGAATTTTTAAGAATCGATGAGTAATCGACGTCTACGAAACTAAACGACTATAGTTGCTAATGTACAATGAAAGAGCAAAAGAAGATGAGTGTGTCTGAGAGAGAAAGAGAGGGAAAAATTTAATAAGAATGTATGGCGGATGATTAGTGAGAGTGTGACGAGTGAAGCGGCGGGCGAAATTGCAAAGCCGAGCGATTAGATCGCTGTGAGAATTGAAAATTCTAAGTTTACAAATATTTATAATGGTGAACGGAGGAGAGTAATGATGAGACAAGGAAAGAAAGTGGTAGATGAGGATGAAAGGAACAGAATGAAAGATGACATAGAGAAGCAACTATGTAAAAGAAAATAAGAGAAAAAAAATACATAAATATAAATATATAAATATAAAAAAACCAGAGGAAGATAAAAATACGCTACAGAAAATAAAAATGGAGATCGGGTGGAGGAAATGAACGATGAAAGAGAAAGAAAGAAAGAGAGAGAGAGAGAGAGAGAGAGAGAGAGAGAGAGAGAGAGAGAGAGACTCGGACTGGATAAAATCTAGAAGACGATGGAGCAATGTTAACACCAGACAAGTATATCTATCAGTATTTACGCAGTAATCGGGAACTATCGTTGCGACTTAGATTGAATATTATTGCCAGCATTTAATAATTTTACTTGAATCTTCTAATCGAAAAAGAAAAGAACTACAGCAAGTAAAAGTATACAAGAAAAATATACAAGTTAAAAATATACAAAATAAGAGAAACACAAGATGAAACAGGAGAAAAGAGGAGAAGGAAGATGAAGGAGAGAGAGAAGAAAGAAAGAAAGAGAGAGAGAACGCTAAGAGATATAGTATTAGACAGCTGAGAATCGAGGGAGACAGAAAAATAGGGGCGGAGGAGGAAGAGGGGTTGAACGAAGTATAGCGGAGGAGATAAAAAGAACGACTATCGTTGACCGCTATATCAAGCAAGTAGATATATATTTAAGAAAATAAACAAAAAAATACAGTAGCGTGTCGGTATATTAACGTTGTAATTGCGTGCATACGTCGCCGCGTCTCATGTCTGGCCATTGACCGCTCATGCGAACCAAAACATACATGAAGATGAGAAAGGAGACAGAAAAAGAAATCACTATATATGAGAGAGAGAGAGAGAGAGAGAGAGAGAGAGAGAGAGCGAAAGAAGGACATGAACTGACTGCATGTTGTGCGTGTACGAATATGTATGTAAGAATATATAATGTCGATAACGAGATACATGTCAATTGTAAATCGTGTGCGTTCAGCTTTAACGGCAGTTTGATCCCGATCCCACTCCAAGAGTGTGTCACTTGACATCTATCCATCTAAAGTTGGGATCAAAGATGGCGAGGACGCGTTGTGTTGAATTTTAAGAGAAATAATGAATTTGTGACTTAATTAATTAATTAATTGCAGTTAATTAATTGGTATTGTTATGTTGATAATTTGGCTATTTGTACAGAATATTTCATGATTTTGGAGTTCATTCTCTACGATAAATTTGTCTTCGTTACAGTAAATGATAGTTATCTTAATCATTGATGGAGCTATTATGATACATTATCTGTAACGAAAGTTTAAAAGTAACCGTTAAATTTGTACGTTGATTTTTCAAATGAAAACGAAAATAAAATTGTGAAAAGACCGAAGATCACGCGACAGTCGTCGTGAGACCAACTTGAGCAGAAAAGAGAATGATAAACAATATTTATCGGAAAAAAAAGATAAACAAATCGTTAAGGCTGAACGTATTAAAAGAAAGTGCAAGACCGCTATGTGAGTGGATACAAATTTACTTTAACACCAAATAAACGAAAAGAATTTCTTGCAATATTTAAACTTTAGAAGTCTTTCTGTAACGCGTCGGCGATTATCTCCGATGATGGTCCAATGTCATGGACGTCTTCCACGCAAACGAGAGAGATCGTGGCGAGTTTTGTTGAGCATTTTGTGAAGTCACCTGTCGCGCGATGCACCACGTGTAACTTTACTTAGATACGAAATTTTAGAAAATTGAACATTTTTTATTGTTAGGTTAGTTAAGTTGCTCGACGATTTAGAAAATCGAATGATGGATTCCGTTGCTGAAGCGAGAACTCTTTTGTTCCACGATCGGGAGGGTTCTGGCGAGTGTCTCGCAAGTCTCACAAGAGCGCTCAAATAAAGAAAGGAAATAAAAAACGCACATTTCTCGATCTTTAGCCTATGTGTGTGAACTATGTCGAAGATATTTGACGCGATAATATCAGGACGTAGGATTCCGATTTCTCGATTAATTGTTGCGTTGTTAAACGACGCTTGCGATGTCGGTATTATATTCGTGTCATTCCGACGCGTGAGTTAATGGTACGTAGTACGAGTGATTCGTTAGCCGATTATAAGGAAAGAGAAAACAAAAAAAGGGAAGGAATTAAATCAACAGTAGTTATAGAAGAACGTAAGAACTTCAAGGAGGTAGTATTACCGTTGTTCCGTTAGTTGTTTTCATAGATTTATTACACCGCAACCGCGTCGAGTCATTCGTGATCAGAAAGTAAGCATAAAAAAGAAAGAGAGTTAATCGCCTCCTATGCTGCGGATAACGATCGATCTTCATTTTGCTACAATCCTTAACCCTTTGCGCTCGAGAGGTGCCTCTCAGGCACCACTGGATATGATGTGACAACTCGAGCGGTGCCTCTCAGGCACCACTCGGATCGAGGCGGCAAATCGAGCGATAACGGTGTTTATTTAGATTTGGCCTAACGTATATCGCTTCACGAATCTACTCCTAGCCCTTTGTGTGTAATCTTATGAAGTAATGGCTACAGAGATGTCTTATCTCAAAAACGCTCACGACCGCGTGTCAGACTCTGTCTTCGATGTTAGTTCAAACTCAACTTTCTTGGCAATCAGAATATTTTTCTCGAAGTTACTGAGCCCAATAAGCATGGAATACGAGGAAGAAATTAGTTCAAGTGAAGACGAGTTCAATTTTTCGTCGGTGACGAACGAAATTACATCTATACATAGACTGCTTGTCCATGGGGAGGAAGAAGGAAGTGATGAAGATAGCGACAAAGTTAAAGGTGTAAGAAGGCGAAAAATCCGAATAATAGATAGTGAATCTGAAAGCGACAATGTTTAACAAATGTCTTTCCTTGAACTATGAAGATATGTAAAATGTTAAAATATATAAGTTTAAAGTGTTATATTGTGTCAGAAATCATTTTAAGTTAACTGTAAAAAAACTCATGAAATAAGCAGGAGCAGCTAACTCCTCTCGAGTTGCTGGTTCACTCAAGCGAAAAAGGCCTCGAGCGCAAAGGGTTAATAGACAACACAACGCACCGTTGCAACGTCAGCTATCTGTGTGTCGGCGATTATATGTATTCATCCGTGAACCATACAATAATTGTAATTTTTATCGTGATTTGTTAATCAACAAGAAGCGAAAGTCCCGAATGAAAATTGACAATCGCGACAGGATTAGCAACAACGCTCCTTTAATAATTCGATATTTAACGAAACGAGAGGTAACGCAGTTGAAATTCGAAATTTTCATTGTTCTTCGAATGCAATTTCTTGTTATCTGCAATACAGGATTTATTTATTTATCTACTTAATTGAAGTAATAAATCGTAAATTACACATATAGACGTTACTAATATTATATAAATTCACTAGAGTGTAATTACTCGCTATTCGCAAGACAGAATTCAATAGAGGTGATAAATCAAAGAACACATTAGACATTAGTAGACGTTATCTACGTTATTTACGTAAATTCTTAAAATTCGAATCAACACGCGTTTTGACCATGAGAAACCGCACTTGCAGAATTAATTAATGCGAAAATTGTATATTTTTTATGTTGTTTCCGATTCATTGCACGACTAATTCAAAGAAGATACGACGCAACATAATAAAAAAAATAGAACGACATACTGGAGCTGCGCGTTTGTGTATAAGGAATAAATGAATGTTGGCTGCCTATGCGAAGTAGATCGAAGGGGATCAATAAAATTCGTAGTAACTTTGGAGAAATTTCCTCCGTGTACTGAAAACGAGCGATCAGTTTCGACTTTGTGACCTCGACGATTGATAGAGGATTTAGTCAATTAGAAGATTCTCCCGGGTATCTCTTTCATAGGTGAGTCGCGATCCGCAAGGAACCCAGAGAGAAAGAGAGAGAGAGAGAAATATATGTATGTAAGTATGTATGTATATTTTTTTTTTCTCTTTATACAANATATATATATATATATATATATATATATATATATATATATATATATATATATATATATATATATATATATATATATATATATATATATATATATATATATATACACACACACACACACACACACACACACACACACACATATATATATAAATAAAATACATATTATATATATATATATATATATATATATATATATATATACGAGGGTGGTCCCTGAAGTACC
>NW_014563733.1:0-702 GCF_001313825.1 Dinoponera quadriceps | reverse complement strand
AGCACCACGAATTTTCTCCGCTCGGGCAGTGATTGTGCTTGGGCTTCGCATCTGGGTTGATAATTTGTGATCTAGCGTTGCGTAGATCATAGTCCTCATTTTCTCTACAGATTCATGATTTCTGCGTATCGCTAAACCATAATAAATTGACTGTTCATCTATCAATTTGCCAGTTAGTTTACCTTTTCCGCCGATGCCCTTTGTTTTCTTTTTTAAATTCCGGAGATGCGTACCCATGCGTTTCTGGACATGATCGATACACTCTTTCTTCTGGACAATCGAATCTCCATAAGGTGATGAATTTACGATACCCGTATATGTCTTAGAGTCTCCATCTCCGATATATTTCAGGTTGTTAAAGATTGGTATTAAAGATTCAGAGCGCTGGAACATTTCGCAAACAGCATTGACTTCCATGAGGCCCGAAGAGCCCTCGTGGTTAGCTTGGCATTCGTCGGCATGGGTTTCCAACCATTCCTCGTACTTTGCTGTACCTTCCTTCGTTTTCCAAAATTCGCATGCTTTACAGTACTTACATTTTACCGAAACGTCCACAACTTTACCAGTCTTCCATCCAATTAGCGAGACGAATCCAAAAAGCGACGAGAATCCTCGTTTTCGCCATGATCTATCACCGGACACAGCTATTCTTCCGGAGTTACTCGATTCATCGTTTTTTCCTTTTTCCTCTTGAGCAGCTCT
>NW_014563732.1:0-459 GCF_001313825.1 Dinoponera quadriceps | reverse complement strand
TCAATTAAAATTTTACTTATGTATATCTTGCGGAATTCTTTTTTCGTCAATTATTCCCGTTTGGCAATACTATTTGACAGTATTAGTACATATTATTGTGTCGTTTATATTTATTCTTCCGGTAATTGCTATCTTTATTGCAACATTTTCGAGTATTTTGTAAATCATTTATCGATTGCAAGAATTACTTGGGCTCCGTTCTTCAATAATTAAATCATTAACGTTTGTTTTTCCTTAGATTATTGTAAAAGGATACATATATGTTTAAAAAGGAGTAAATAAAGATATATTTCAATAGAAAATGTAACTTTCAATTTTGTTATTATCAAGTCTAATTTTCACACGTCTGTAATAGAATTTTTCGTGTATCCCCAGTATTGTCGCCGATCGTAACGCAATTTCGTAGAGAAGCAGGGATGCACATCAAAAAGTATTGTTTTCCATCGAACGTTTTCTTCA
>NW_014563731.1:0-477 GCF_001313825.1 Dinoponera quadriceps | reverse complement strand
GGAATTACAGGCGTATTTTCAATTAAAATTTTACTTATGTATATCTTGCGGAATTCTTTTTTCGTCAATTATTCCCGTTTGGCAATACTATTTGACAGTATTAGTACATATTATTGTGTCGTTTATATTTATTCTTCCGGTAATTGCTATCTTTATTGCAACATTTTCGAGTATTTTGTAAATCATTTATCGATTGCAAGAATTACTTGGGCTCCGTTCTTCAATAATTAAATCATTAACGTTTGTTTTTCCTTAGATTATTGTAAAAGGATACATATATGTTTAAAAAGGAGTAAATAAAGATATATTTCAATAGAAAATGTAACTTTCAATTTTGTTATTATCAAGTCTAATTTTCACACGTCTGTAATAGAATTTTTCGTGTATCCCCAGTATTGTCGCCGGTCGTAACGCAATTTCGTAGAGGGGCAGGGATGCACATCAAAAAGTATTGTTTTCCATCGAACGTTTTCTTCA
>NW_014563730.1:0-511 GCF_001313825.1 Dinoponera quadriceps | reverse complement strand
ATTGATTTGGCCTAAGCCCACAATCGTTGCGAACGTTAGGGAACTCAGTAGGTTAAGGTACAATCTCTGCCAGAGAAAAACGTTAACAGATTTACATTAAGAGTTATTCTGATATACGGTCGGATTTGTAAACTAAATTCAATATAGTAAAGCCCAGTTTCCATAAGACACAGAACGCAGATCGCATTCGCAAGGATCGCGTGATATTCAAATGAACGTACAGCTTTTCCAGAATAACTGTATGTCCAATGGACATCAAGCATCGTATACGTTCTGTGTCTTATGTGGGCAATCTTTTATAAGGATATAATGACACATTAAAACTAATCAGCATTAACCCATTAACCTATAATATTGTGTAACACTCGTGATGAGGAATTCGGGTCAAACATAAGAAACACGAGTCAGGCTCATTATGTGTAGATCGGGCCAAACGGGTAAACAACGTGCGTCAAGCTCGTGATATGTATTAGGTTGGTGCATATGAAATGTCGGATTCTTAAGTGATTGT
>NW_014563729.1:0-875 GCF_001313825.1 Dinoponera quadriceps | reverse complement strand
TGCATTGCGTAGCAACACGAGTCGGCATCTGACTGGGTACCCCGGGGTCGTCATTCCCGTACCGTAGACGTATCTGCAGAAGTGCAGGCACAGCGCTACAGCCCCTGGGGGAAAATTTTTGGAGCAACCTATGTATTTTTATTGCGAAAATCAATTGCAAGTTTTAAGATCATAAAGGCATCAAACAAATTTTTAACAAAATTTTCCCAAAGCCAGTTACCGTACGCATTCAATGCCTTTACGCTTTTCCCAAAGCGATAAGAAAATCTAATTGTTAGCGTGACTTTATTGCATAACGTCTAAAAACTGATAGATCTTGTGTTTGCAACTTTCATGATCTATGACATTATTTCTATTATGTATATTCAACAACGCTGATGTTTAGATATTTTAATGGTTAGCATTATTGAAACAAATATTCTTATCGCCTTGGGAATAGAGTTATTCGATTATAGTGCGCAAAATGTTACCACTATATAAGCGTAATACCGCGAAACGGAAAGCAATACAACTATACCAGGTGTATGCATAAGTTTTTTCCGGTTTAATTAAGAGATGGCGCCAGCGAAAAGTACGCAGTGTATTAATTTGACATATACGTCATTTTTTTCGTCTGACATTTAAAACTACAAACACACACAAGTTGAGTCCGCCAAAAACTAGCGTCTTTGTTTTATCGTTCAGTGATCATGTCGAGTTTTGTGCCTAGAAAAGAAAATTTGCGGCACGCATTGCATTTCTTATTTAATAAAAAAAAAAGGCTGTTGAAAGTCATCGTTTGCTGGTAGAAACATATGGTGAACACGCTCCATCGATTAGAACATGTGAGACATGGTTTCGACAATTTAAAAATGGTGATTTCAATGTGAAAGACA
>NW_014563728.1:0-3296 GCF_001313825.1 Dinoponera quadriceps | reverse complement strand
ATCTTCTTTCATGCACTTTCACTTTGTATTCATTCTGCATCAATGAGTGTTATCATTGATTTACCGCAGAGTAGAAATTGTATTGATTTCCATAAACCATCTTCTCCGGATTGAGTTGCTGTAATTAAAATAAAAAGCGGATGATAAACTTTCAGACAGAATTCAGATAGAACAAATTCAAATAGAATATATATGCTGCTTATAAATATCATATATATGGAATTTTTAGTTGTGTCAGTATAGTTTTTGTGATAAGATAAAAGGAATTAACTTGCAAACACAGGAAAATTATTTAATCTGTAATATAATAAACATTTCTTTACACATTCAAAATCCGTATAATTATGTTTTTTAATTATGGTCTTCGATAATATAGAAATAATGTAGAGTGTATCTCAAGAGTGTATCTCAAGAGTGTATCTCAAGAGATTGTAAATAGTAAATAGACGTCAAATAATGAAATCGGTTACCTTCATTATTGCATTTGTAAAATATTTGATATGCTTGTTGCAATTTGACTGGATCGGAAACGAACATTGGTATTCTCCTTAAAAGTGTTTCCGGACTGTATGCGCCATTTGTATACAGATACTAAAAATTTCATGATTAATATCCTCTTAATATCTACATTTGCAATCTACAAATTGACTTTGTGCAATATATCGGAACAATTTGATTTTGATTCTTCACAATTTTAAAATTTACAATTCGCATTGCTATAAAACAGTATTTTTATCGTTATCTTATTTTACTTAAAATTAAAAATTTGTATTGATTTTTGACCCTCTTTAGACAATAAATCGATCATCATTTACAATAGAAGTTTACTCGGCTTGGCTCCTGGGATAATGATATGTTTCTCGTGAAACGTAAAAAACAAATTTACGAAATCGACGGCACTAATCTAGAAGTCAAACCGAATATTTTATATACATCCTGGACGTTTCGTATTTCAGAATACAGGATTACTTTTGCAGATATACACAATGATGGTGATTACTTGATGAATAATTTGTTTTTACTGAAGGTGTTGAAGTTAAATTAAATTCAAAATTGAATCGGAATTCTTAACTAACTGAAATATACTTACTCCACCATCCTTGATTGCCGCGCATAGGATTAAATCGATTCGGACGTCAACTGAGACGAAAAAAGAGAAAAATTTAGTTTTAGACAGACATTAATATAATATTATTTCCAACAAACTATTTCATGCTTCTCGGTAAGGAAATTATTCTTACAGGGCAGAATAATATTATTTTTCATATTATTTCTTCCGTAATTATTATACTCACCTTCCACATCAAACATTTGAGCACATTCTTCATAATGTTGTCTCCATCTTCGTGCATGTTCGTTTTTGGCGTAAACCACTCCCTAAAATTCAAAAGAATTAATTACTCTAAAATACATAAAAATTCTTTCCTTCCGAAACGTTATCAAACGTTGCAAATTTGCTAGTTGTAAGAAATAGCAAACTATAGGAAAATAAGTTATTTTACACTTCAAAGAGAAAATATTTTATAAACATGTGATTATTAAAAACAGAACCTATTACATTACGACTTAAGTACAAAATCAAATTTCGTGTTATTTCGGATACGTTTAAATATCGATTCACAGCTATATTTGAAACAATGAAACGTGAAACAATGTAGAAACAAATTCTGTAATTTAATATAGAAAAATCGAAATAGTGCGAGTATAGACTTTTGATACGTAGCTTGAGAAAATTTTTTATACAGTACTCACCGTAGCGATCAGTACAATCAGAATTACGACTGTCTTCATAATGGTCTTCTCAGGTTTCTCGCATGACCCAGATAATGATGACTATTTCTTGTGGAAAGTGCCACCGCGCTTTTATAGCAAATTCTTAGTCACGCAAGCATCACTAAGTAGCATTAAAAATTGCATTATGTATTATATTCCATTTGATTTACATTAAGGCAAATGAGCGAATATTGCGCAGTAATGATGAAATAGCGGAAACGAGTGAACAATGATAACGTATTTTATTTAATCGTTTATAAATCGCTGTTTTATATAAGCCTTTCTATCCCCAATGTTAAAAGAATTCGCACGGAGAAATTAAGTTTTGCTGAAACTGCAAATTTATTTTAGTTATTTTTTATATTATTTTAGTTACTTCTTAATATGCTGACAACAAAAGTATTTGTTTCACGGAAAAATTAACCCTTTGCACTCCAGCCTAGTAATGCATAGAGGCTATTAGTTCCAAGTACATACCTATGATGTAGAAGAAAAATAGAGTCGTTTCAATAAAACAAAATTTTTATTTCTTAGCTATTTTATAACAAAACATATTCTAACTTATATTATAAAAGAAAAACATAAATTTTAGGACTTAAAATTTCTTAAAGTGCCGAGGCAGCAAAATAACCATGTCGCCGCTACGGAGACAGCGGAGTGCAAAGGGTTAATTTTGCTCTTGTAGTAAGATTACTGTCGCTGGTTGCAACAGTAATGCAAAAATAATTTTGCTCTTGTAGCAAGATTACTGTCGCTGGTTACGACAGTAATAAAATTTAGTTGGCAGAGCCAAATTATTTTGCTGTTCACATATATAGCAAATCTCAATTAATATTTTCAACAAATCTTTCCGTTGTCCAAACAAATTTTTTTATCATTTTGCAAATCAACAATCGCGATAATATTTGAGATATTAATGAGAGGAGATCACAATCACGATAATAACTGAGATATTAATGAGAGAAGATTATCGAGTCAGCGCGTGTGATGTGGTAGGACTAGTTTTTTATGTCATCCAACATATTTGAATCTATTGACAGTTGTTAGCAACGACCGGTGGTGCGCATTGAACAGTGGAAGCATACAGTCGCAGGCAAATCATCATTTTATAATACGATGTGGTTCATTGAAGCTACGATCTTATATACACAGTACAGTTGCAAAACGGTTGCAATATTTTATTTCGATGAATTTTGCAACGCATCTCGTATTTAATAGGAAGATATATCTCCTGCGAATTACTGAAAAACGAATTTACTTATGCGGTTTGAAACCAATAAAAGAAATCTTATAACCTTTTCGTGACTAACTGTACGGAAACTTTCAGTTTCTGCACACGGAAGACACTTGGCGACTTCATTTTTATACGCTATAATTATTGTGTTCTGCGTTGCAGTCAAACTTAATTTGCATCAATGCGAACTAATTTGAATTGGTAACGACAAAGAGAAATACTTGATTATACATACTGCACTTAAAGTTTAATATGCACAAATTGTAAAGACACGGAAGTAAAATGACAT
>NW_014563727.1:0-1310 GCF_001313825.1 Dinoponera quadriceps | reverse complement strand
CCGTCGTCGAAAATGTTGATAAAATTACAGAAATAATTGAAATTGACCGGCATGTTAGCAGTCGTAACATCGCCCAGGAATTAAAGATCGACCATAAAACAGTTTTAAACCATTTGCACAAAGCTGGATTCAAAAAGAAGCTCGATGTGCCACACCAATTAACACAAAGAAACATGATGATTCGAATTTCCATCTGCGAAGCCTTGGCCAAACGGAATGAAATCGACCCATTTCTTAAACGGATGGTGACTGGGGATGAGAAATAAGTCACATACGACAACATTGTGCAAAAACGATTGTGGTCAAAACGCGGTGAAGCAGCTCAAACGGTGGCCGAACCAGGACTAAAGGCCAGGAATGTTCTGCTGTGCATTTGGTGGGACTGGAAAAGAATCATTTATTATGAGTTGCTTCCATATGGCTAAACACGAAATTCGGATCTCTATTGTCAACAACTGGACCGTTTGAAGCTAGCGATTGACCAGAAACGGCCAGAATTGGCCAACAGGAGAGGTGTTGTGTTCCATCAGAACAACGCCAGGCCACACATGTCTATAGTGACTCGCCAGAAACTTCGGGAACTTGGTTGGAAAGTTTTGATGCATCCACCATATAGTTTGGCACTAAGCGATTACCATGTTTTTCTTGCATTGCAAAACTTCCTTAATAATAAGAAATTGGCATCAAAAGAAGATTGTGAAAATCGATAACTAGAGTTTTTCGCCAATAGGGACCAAGACTTCTATGAGAGAGACATTATGAAGCTACCTTTAAAATGGCAACAAATTATAAAACAAAACGGTGCATATTTAACCCAAATCGGACAATCCGAAACATGTTAAATAAAGTCTTGAAGTTCACGTAAAAATAATGGATTTCTTTTTCTCCAACCTAATATAAAAGCAATTACATTAACACTCGAGGGAACTTTCGTACGTACTGCACGCAGTTATCGCGTAAGAAAAGTAATGCAATAGGCAGAACGGCAATTGACGACGAGCAATCGCGAACGCGCAGCACAAGCAAAAATACAAACTGTCACCGAGCTATGCAGAATCGTACTACTTCCCGGGACCAGCAGCTCCTGAGGACGTATTTCTTTTTTGTTATCTCGCGTTATTAAGTTTCGAAGGAAACATGATTAAATATGGCTATAACGCGCGTGCCTAGCGATTGCCGACACGCTGTTGTCGGCTGATCTGAGACAATTGTCTCTCGCGAACAACAACACGGAACACGTGATTCGCACGCATCACAGCTCTGCCGTGTGACTCGCGACACTCACATTCGCCCATCTGGATAGTATAGGC
>NW_014563726.1:0-408 GCF_001313825.1 Dinoponera quadriceps | reverse complement strand
ACGAAGCGATTATTGATGCCGGTGTAAATCCTAAAGAATTAAGAGGAACCAAAACCGGTGTCTTCATAGGATCATGTTACTCTACGACAAAAAACATAATTACCTGTTACAAGCCTAAAGTAAAATATTTAACGATATTTAAAATATTTAGGGCAGATATTTCGGTCGGTTGAATATTTCATAAACAAAGCATTTTATATGATAATAATGTTACAAGTATAAAATATATTTAAACAACTTTCATTTAAACTTTATCGACGTTATATAAACGGCTATGTAGCGGAAATATTCGGCCATACTGGGATTTTTTATATACGCACGCAATACAGAGAGAAAGATACTGGAGAAAAATTTACATGATATGGCATCTTTTTTTGCGATTAGGCAGCTGGGTACCCAATTGTTGGG
>NW_014563725.1:0-376 GCF_001313825.1 Dinoponera quadriceps | reverse complement strand
CGCTATAGTATCACAGTTTGTTTACGATGGTTACATAATATTGACGTCGGAGAATAAACAAAATTTTTACAATCTTATATCAAGACCTCCTTCGCAAAGGGTGTACAAAAATGTGTACAAGGTTTAGGAGCTTAGCCTATCCGACCATGAGCACAATAGTATCACAGTTAGTTTACATTAGCGTGGGTTACATAGTTTTGGCGTCAATGAATAAACAAAATATTTGATTACTTAGCTTTAACATCAATGAATAAACAGAATTTTTATAATCTTATAGATAAATTGGTTGGGTGAATAACTGAGTATGGTTGTATACGCAAAAGGGGAAAGTTGTGTAGTAAGCGGTGAGACGGGAGAAAAAATAAAGAGGAAAGAG
>NW_014563724.1:598-1282 GCF_001313825.1 Dinoponera quadriceps | reverse complement strand
AGACAAGTAAAGCACAAATATAACCAAAACACATAAACTAGTATTGTCAAACATCACGCATAATATTCTCGCGCGACCGGTTGCCTACCTCACGGGTGGTTCAAATAGTTACGCATATGAGGACACGAGTTCCTCGACAAGATTGATACTCTTGGTGAGATAGACGTAATATTCCCTGAAGTTTGTTCCTGAATAGGTCCTGAATCACTCCGTATATCGCGCCATTTCATCACTTCTCGCTAACAGTAGTAAATTAGATGAGAATGATAATTTTATCGAAGAGAAATCATTTGTTAAGAAGTTGAAAAAATTTTTTTTACCAAATGTATCAATTCTGCACTTATGAAAGGTTTTATCATATTGTACGCCATTTCGACTATTGGCGACGTATTTATTATGTGTACGGCTTTCAGGCGTATTGGTAACGTATCTTGGATATAGTACATTATTTTCTTTATGGATTGTAAGTTTAAACGGCCCACGTGTCCTATTGTGAAGCCCGTGGTATCGGCGACCCATACAAATTCTTTCATCGATCCGCGAGTTCAAAGCAATTCCTCGTACCACATTAGACCCACATTTATTAACTCATTTTGGAAGAAATGCGAAGGAATCATATTGACTATCCGTGCAAATAGTATACTGTATCCTTCTTTTGTCTTACCCTCTAGGTGAACCTGGGCC
>NW_014563724.1:0-426 GCF_001313825.1 Dinoponera quadriceps | reverse complement strand
GACCCGCACTTATCACTTCATTGTGGAAGAAATGCGAAGGATTCATATCGACCAGCTGTGCAAATTGTATACTGTATCCTTCTTTTGTCTTACCTTCTAGATGAGAATGGGCCCTTTTTAACAAAAATCGTTTCTTAAGAAAGATTTTAGACGAATTTCAACTATATAATTATAACTATATTTGTTTAAAGTGATCAAATGTGCGGACAAAATTTTTTACGATCGGAAAACAATTGGTATAAGTAAACGTATATGCAAAAATCATCTGTGAAATTTCTTTTTTCACAGAATTATGCTAATAGATTTTACGATCCCGTTTTTCGTATTCCTATTAGTTAGTTAACATGTGGTTATTTATTCATAACACATCTGTTCTCATAGTATGTCAAATATTTTATGAAATCCTATATAAATTTCCCAAGAAAA
>NW_014563723.1:0-1025 GCF_001313825.1 Dinoponera quadriceps | reverse complement strand
TAAAACCAGCGGCACATGATGCTTGTTTTCGCGTTGGATTGCTTGCTGGTTGGAAATACTGCATTCTAATTGATGTATCGTCATCTATTTTCGCAAATGCAGTAAACAGAACGCAGTATTTCTATCCAGCAGGCAATCCAGCATGAAAATAAGCACCGTGTGCCGCTGGTTTAAGTGATGATAAAAGGCGTATCTTCTCTTTCCAGCGATTAATCTCACACCATTTTTTCCTTGAACTATTGTCACGATTGGAATGAGATAAATTTCATTTTATATTTCTTAAATTGTTTACAATACGCGCTCTGAAATTTTCATCTTGCAAATGAATGATTCAATATTAAATTAATTATTGCACTGAACACAAGCTANAAAGTAAAACCAGCGGCACATGATGCTTGTTTTCGCGTTGGATTGCTTGCTGGTTGGAAATACTGCTTTCTAATTGATGTATCGTCATCTATTTTCGCAAATGCAGTAAACAGAACGCAGTATTTCTATCCAGCAGGCAATCCAGCATGAAAATAAGCACGAAAATAAGTGCCGCTGGTTTAAATGATGATAAAAGGCGTATCTTCTCTTTCCAGCGATTAATCTCACACCATTTTTTCCTTGAACTATTGTCACGATTGGAATGAGATAAATTTCATTTTATATTTCTTAAATTGTTTACAGTACGCGCTCTGAAATTTTCATCTTGCAAATGAATGATTCAATATTAAATTAATTATTGCATTGAACACAAGCTATAAGACAGAAGAATAGCACAGGCCGACAAAACATTTTACCAGAAACCGGAATATACTATCCCGAAGGTTTTTGACTCGCTAAATTCAAATCTGGCCTCAGAAATGCTCGTTTGACTCAGGTTTCCGAAATATTATAACCTAAATGTGCAAAAACGCGATTTTAGCCTATATTTGAGGTCATGCAGTATGGAGAAAACTTTCTTTTTTAAAAAACAAGTTCAAAGTATCTTAAAGTATAGGTCTCAATCTTTCAAATGCCGTTGATTTTGCTCAAATATC
>NW_014563722.1:1159-1573 GCF_001313825.1 Dinoponera quadriceps | reverse complement strand
GAAGCTCGTCACGCGACTCTATCGCCACTCTGAAATTATCATAACTGGCAGGCAACCTATACAATAACATTATAGACAACGAGTCACCATTTATCTCAACCTCCATGGCACTTAATTTGTCAACAGCATCAAAGAATTGCGCCATGTGTACTCGCACATCACCTCCTTCTTGCAAGAGTTGTAGCATGAGTTGCTTCAGGAGTGCAGCTTTCCTCGCGGGACCCTTTGACGCGTATATTAACTATAGCCAAAGCCATACCTAGCGGACAGTCTCACAGCCTCGTATATGTTGTAGCTCAGATGGATGAATTAACAAAATAAGGTCAGACCTTGCCTTCTTATCATTTCTTCTAAACGTAGCACGAGCTGTTTCAGCAATAACGATGGCCGAATCACCCGTCGCGAGGGAGGGGC
>NW_014563722.1:0-1083 GCF_001313825.1 Dinoponera quadriceps | reverse complement strand
ACGTATTCCCACCGGTCGTTCTTTATAAGCAAAGCCTCGACCTGAATCTTTTATGTATCGTAGTTCTCTTTCGTTAGGATCTCAATGTGCGATGTTACACTTACATTCGTTGCCATTGTACCCGAATAAATCGTCTATAGAGAGAGTACTTGAATATCAAAGTCTTTGTATAAGTCTTATCCTGACAAAAGCGCGTGGCACACTTAACCACAATAATCGCGCTAGAACCTCGTCTAATATTTGTGCGGCCTGAGACCATAACCTGTTGAAATTATTTGAGAACGTAACACTTTATTTGTATAAGAAAAAAATAGAGTGAGTTCCAAGGACGGATGGCTTAATATATTAGCGAGATTATTTGATCCGGATGAGTTATAAAGAAAAACGTGTTTCGATGGTTACGTGAGATATGTAAGAGAGTGTGAAAACTCGTGATGGGTATCGATATTTGGTACATTATCGAATATCGATCGGGATAGGCACACGCAGTCGATTAATTTAGCAGACAATATAAGAGCAAGCATTGTGCCTAGAGACTCGATGTTTAATTTCAACAGTTAGGTTACCGGGTTTTCGGAAAAATGATATTTGTGACATTGGTCGGGCAGGCAGGGAATACATTATTAGAGTGTGAAAAGACAAGTGGTAGCATTCCCCACTTCTATTTTTGTTCTCTTGCCCGTATCTCGTAAATCATTGGTGAGGTAAGGTTGGTGTCTGAGTAAACGTTGCTGCCCCTGGGAAGCGCAATCAGTCGCACTCACCCCAACCTTCCACCACCTCCTGTTGAGGAGCTGTATTTTTGGAAGTTGCGTTTTTGGAATGGAGAACGTCTCACAACTCTGCCACGATTGCTAATAATATATCGGGGGTTCGGGGACCGACGCCCCTTTCTTCAGACTTTCTAACGAACACAGATCCGCCCCCCTAACATCACTCGTTTGAAAGTTATAGCCGGTTTCCTGTAAAAACCTAACGGTCTTTCTTGCTTTCGGGCTTCTAATTCTTCACAAATTGAAATAATACATATTTTCTTGTTACCTATTTATTTATGTTATTTATTTCCACCTTGCTTTTGAATTT
>NW_014563721.1:0-413 GCF_001313825.1 Dinoponera quadriceps | reverse complement strand
AGAAAGGAATAAAAAGCAGAAAAAGTGCTAAACACAACATTCTTCTCAAATCAGTGTTGAAGAATATTTCATCATGAACGTGCCGACATTTGTGAACATGCAAGGATTCACCGTCGGGAAAACATTTATCGTGAAGGAAGTAGCAATATTGAGATATGGCACTGTTCTCTCTCACTATATCTTTAGATCGCCTTATCCACGGAATCTTCTCAAACGATCTGAACAGTTTCAAGTTTCATGGTTGACCGCTAATCATCATGGATTATTATGAGCGGATGGATGTATACCGTACTGTGCAGTTACGCGACTAATCAGAAATGCCCTACGCTATGCGATGGAAGAAAATGGCGATGAGAAACATTTACTAGTATACGTCAAAGGACTTGAAAAACGGCGATGGTTACGGGATATTC
>NW_014563720.1:0-354 GCF_001313825.1 Dinoponera quadriceps | reverse complement strand
AGAAGAAATGGGACAGTCAAGTGGTACTATCAATCGCATACTCATTCCTGATGTTATTATAAGAACAATGACATGGTGTCGGCACTTCAAAAACTAAGGCGAACAGATACTTATAGGTAAGCGAAGAAGAAAATTCTTAACACTTTGTTAAAGACATTATTTTTGTGTGAAAAGAACAGAAATATTTAATCATATAAATTTGTAGCAGGGATGACAATGTACGAGCGGAATCGGGACAGTCAAGTGGACCTCCACAATCGCATCATCATTCCTGATGTTCTCATAAGCACAATGTCATGGTGTTCACACCTCAAGATCTAAGGCGAACAGATACTTGTAGATAGACGTAGAAGA
>NW_014563719.1:0-501 GCF_001313825.1 Dinoponera quadriceps | reverse complement strand
CCGAAATATCATACAAATCCAAAAATGCTCGAACGAATTACGAAATATTAGATACATTGTGTTGGTTCGTATGAAATGTCGGATTTTTAATTGAATATATAAAACTGCATATCTTTTTCCAAAAGTTGTTTATTTAATCAAAATATTCTCCATTTGCTTGAATATACTTTTCCCAACGAGAATTTAATGCATAAATGCATGTCTTAAAGAAATTCTGATCTTTGGAATCAATAAATTCTGATATGGAATTTTTCAGACTGTCTCCATTTTCATAGTGTTTAGCCCGTAAAAACAGTTCTAAATGTTTCAAAGAATGAAAGTCGGTTGGCGAAAGATCTGGTGAATAAGTTGGGTGTTGCAAATTTCATATTTTAACTCATTTAATTTTGCAATCGTTTTGTACGACGTATGCGGCCGAGCGTTGTCATAGAGAAGTATTGGGCGATACACATTTATCCATTTTTTTCACCTTGCGAATTTCAGAAAGGTGTCGCAATATTG
>NW_014563718.1:0-1442 GCF_001313825.1 Dinoponera quadriceps | reverse complement strand
GGACGTGACAAAATTTGGTGACAGCGGTGGGATCCGCTAAGGTGTAACGCCTTTCCAACCTACCTGTTCACTTATATATACATATATATATATACAGTTAGCATAATAATGGCTACTCGTAGCAAAAGTAAGCTCTCTGAGGAAGAGTTCGAACTTACCGCGCACCGTATCAAAGAAAGAGAAGCCCAGCTTCAGGAACAAGCAGACGCATTTTTAAGGCAACGAAAAGAGTTTGATTTAGAGAGAGCAGACTATCAGCGTCGGTTCGAACAATTAGAAAACTCCCTCCGCGAACGCGAAAACGAAATATCACGTCGCGAGAACATGCCCCGCGAAACCTCCCCTATCGAATTGCCGTCGAAGAACGAGAAACCAATATCTGCACCCCTCGGCGACATCACCGGTTACCGTCCGTACCCCGCGGAACATAATCCGGACGTACCACGTATCTCCTTTCGCGAAGCTACCGAATCAGTGCCGTATTACGATGGGACCAATATGTCCATCTCCCAATTCGCCCGCGCCTGCAGGCGCGCGCAAGAAATTTTGCCACCCTCCGCCGAGAGAAGCCTAACGCGCCTCCTGGTGAATAAGTTACGAGGTCAAACTTATTTCGTAGTAGAAGACGAACACCTCGACACTATCACGCAGTTACTCGACATCCTAGACGCATCGTTCGGTTCAATCAAAACTCTCGACCAATGTCGCGGCGAACTTAGCACCGTCTTCATGAAGTCTAACGAAAACATGTTAAACTACATAATCCGCGTTAAGGATCTCAGGTCCGCTATACTAGATCGCGAACGTCGCGACCGCGGCTCGTTAGACGCCACTACTATCAACAACGTGGACGAGCTCACCGCTAGATCATTCTGCGAAGGCCTCCCTCGGGAATATCGCTTTTGGCTACGTAGTGAGCATTATCGCACACCTCTCGAAGCCTTCTCGTACGCCAAAGCATTGGCAAAAAGACACGAGNAAGGCACGAATTAGACAACGAACGCGAGCGATCTGAGCGCCGGTACGAACCACAACCACGTAATAACATAAATATGATTGGCCGCCCGATGGCCCACTCGACGCCAATGAAATCGGAACAACGATACCCCCCTAATCGCAACCCTAACGAGCTCCCATACAGTAATCGTCCCCCTCCAACCCGAAATTACGACCAGATCAGGGGACCACGCGCTTGGCAGGATAACGCGCCTCGCTCCCCTCAAACGCCGTACAATTCCTCCTCATCTCGAGATCGCGCCTCTGTATGGTGCCGTTATTGCAAAAATTCAGGGCACGAAATAGAAGAATGCCGCAAACGCCAGTACAACAACTCGCGACGGGACCAGGGAAACGCCCTGCGCCCCTCGGGGAACCGGGATGCATCCCGAGCGGAACCTTCTCAGACACCCGAACACCCGGTCCGCGCGATCGAAACAACGGAA
>NW_014563717.1:0-966 GCF_001313825.1 Dinoponera quadriceps | reverse complement strand
TTACGATATAAAATTTACTTTTATGCTTACGATAATTTACTTTCACTCTTACGATTACCGAAACGTGGCTGACACGGGAGGTCCGCTGACAGTGGCCGACCTTTCCAACGGCCACAGAGCCAAGGTGGAGAGTACTTTGCATGCTGCACCCGCGGGGCAGTTTTCCCCGCGGCGCTCTACGAAATACCGACAACACAAAAAAAGAATGCGATTAGGCCGCCTTACAAAAGCGGGCTTCCTGGACGGCTGGTTCTAGTAGATCCTCGTCCGGACGATGCATCTCCCTCTAGCTCTCGCTCCTGCTTGAGAGTGCTCAGCTCTCCTACTCACTCGCTTTTTCTCAGTCTCTCGCTTTTCCTTAGCCGTGTCCAGCTCTCCTTCTTGCTTGCTCTCTTTCGCTCACTCGCACTCGCGCCCTTGCCGAAAATCTTTCTCTCTCGGCTTGCCAATCGCAGCTGAAGGAAAACTCTCACAAACGCCGATAATTTTGCGAGAGCCGAAAAATCTTCCGTGTGCCGAAGACTTTTCTTCTCACGTCAGCCGATAATGGCTTCCACCGTGGAAGCTGCTGATTTTAAGCAGCCTTTCCCTTTCTTCGTGGCCAAGGAGTCCGCCCCTCTTTAGCAGTTGGATCCGGCGGTTACCGGTTCGTCTCAAATCCGTCGCCTCTTCTCCGGGCTTGATTCGCCCTTTTGCACGACATCGGTCCGCCGGCTTCAACGCCGCAGAGGGGACAGAACACGACCTCCTCGCCGGTACCGGAAACGGCTCGCCGATAGTCGCCAAGAGACCAGATTAGTATTTGGCCTGACACGCGTAACGTGCCACGGCATGCGACCTCAGCCCTTAAACTATACGCTACCAAACATCTCTTCCAACTTTCCAGCTTTGGCAACGACTGACAAGAAAGCGGGCGATGGGTAAATCTAGCAGCGCCTGCGGGCGTACTTCGCAAGATGGGCAGTT
>NW_014563716.1:0-668 GCF_001313825.1 Dinoponera quadriceps | reverse complement strand
TCAATTACTGCCACTTTACGTTTTAGACGTGTCGGGTCGCCTATTTCGTTGCGATGAGGCGCCGACGGCTGTCGGACGAACGAATCGCACAAACGAGTACGGAAACTCGGGGCTCGGAGAATGGAAGAGGAAAAGTTGATGAACTCTCATCGGTAATCACGATATTCGCCAAGGTGTTGGACGTCCCTCTCGCACTCGAAATTTCTTCGAGCGAACTTCACTCGCTTGGAGTGAGTTTTCACTCGTCTGCAGTAAAGTTTGCTCCAAGAGATTTTCAGAGTAAAATGTGTCATCTCTCGAACATTGCCCAAACTGAAATTTTGATGGAGCGTGTGGCCAACGTCCGAGATAAGCGTCCTGTCTCTCTTTCTCTATAGACGGCACGTCGTTCGGAATCGTTAAAANGCGGTGCGAATTGGAAATCGGCGCGGAGATAAAAACGGCAGGATGTGTGAGGGAGGGGATGGGAAAAACTGTGGGGCGGTAGGTAGGTACGCCGGATCTTCGAGCAATCTCCCGTGCGCACCCCTGCAGCGATAAATCGTAGTCATGGTGCGTGCCACCGCCGAGAATAGGGTGGGAATAGGGCGAGAAGTGGCAGAGGACAAGAAGAAGCGCTGAAAGTCTGCCGGGGTCAGGAGAGGATGGCCTATCAGCGTATTTTATAG
>NW_014563715.1:1296-1997 GCF_001313825.1 Dinoponera quadriceps | reverse complement strand
CCGACCGACCATCCGTCGGCCGCGAAACGGCGCTTAGCGCCAATAAACAGATCCACACGCGGAGCACGCAACCGACACGTGCTCATGTAGGTAATAACATTTGTTGTTGTTGTGAAGTACGTGTCGGAAAAATCGCGGTTTAGCGGTATAAAAGATCGCTCCGCCGTACCATCGAGACCAGACTCCGCCGGAGTCAGCCGAGATCGTAAGATCACTCCGGCTGCTCCGGATCTCATCCCCAGGTCGAGAGACCGCGATGGTGCGTACGCCGTCGCTGCTGTGAGTTCGCAGCCAAATCGACATCCTATCATCCGGAAAGTCCGAGGTCGTGCGTACGCGGTCTCTCCCGTGGAAGTCGCGGGCACCGGATTCATAATAACATCCATTTCGGGACGGTGTGTTCGCCGTCTCCACCGGGAGCTCCCGGCCCTCTTGCCCGCGGCAGACTTGGGGATCGGCACGAGTTGGGGTGGTGTGTTCGCCGCCTCTGTTGAGTGTTCTCAACCTCGGCCCCTCCACTCTAGTCGTTGGGCTCTGCGTCTCCGGGGCATGCGAACGCCCCGGAATATCGTTCCGCGTACTGCGCCGCAAATGTAGAGACAACACGTGTCTCTCCGCCGCACCTCACCGGAGGTACCACCGACTGCCGCGAACCGCGAATATACCGCCGCCGGTTGCACGTCGGCCAGGCTCGCCCGACC
>NW_014563715.1:0-1104 GCF_001313825.1 Dinoponera quadriceps | reverse complement strand
TTAAACACCGCGAACCGTCAACACATCGCACCGAAACATCAATACCGCGCCCGCTCACCGCTAACACCGCGAGCTCCACGGGCCGAGCGTCACGTCTGCTCCCGATAGATTCCGAGAAGGTAACACCGATTAAGCCGACGTCATCATGTAAACACGGGATTCCGTCGCCAGTATTGTCACCTGAATAGTAGCTGGTTTGAAACGACGAAATTAAAGCACGGCCCGTCGATAAGATTATCTTGTAGCAAACGACGTGGGATAATTTAATAAACAGCTCATTCTTTCCACGCGCATTCGATCACTCACTCACTCACTCACTCATTCACTCANGTAGTATGGATTTTTGATAAGTGGAGCAATGTCGGTGTTAATGAAGGAAGTCTCCAAGCCGGTATCAAAGAGGGCTTGAAGTCTGTATCCTTCTAGAATTATTGGGATATGTGGATGCAGAGTGTAGTTTGAGACACATTCGAAGGTCGGGACTTGGGGTGGTTCGCCTCGGCCCGCTCGCCGTTTCCTGACTACAGGCAATCGCGCGTCAGAACCTGTCGCTCCCGCAGTGAGAACAAAATTTTTTGGGCGGCAATTCTTCGTCAAATTTACTGTCTATCAAGTAAGAACGTGGTCGGCCTTACTCATAGCTGGTAAAAGATATCGCCTTAAATCTTTTGTGAGTCGATAGAAGGAATCTTTGTCCTTGATGCACTGTAATGAAAGATTCAGTTGTCGTTGATTTTTTGTAAGAGAAACACGGTAAGCACCATGAGTGCCAAATACGCGTCGTCTTACGAGGCTGTGTTCCTTTCTATTGTAGGTGTAGTTTACTAGGTGAAAGGATGGTAGGGTTTCGATACTTCGGATTGAGTCTTAGTCTTATAAAAATATTTAATAGAACATAGTACAATTTGTCTCACGAAGTTACTCTCGCAATGTTTTTCGATAAACTGACGAACTAGCTGTTCGACGTCTGCCTTTTATATCTAGAGATCGGCGAACCTCAAAGACGTCGGCGAGTCGGGTGTCGATTACAATAGACTACTCCGCTTCGCTGTCAGCTTTCTGAAATGCCGCCGGTTTCCGCGGCTATCGTTAACGCGATTGGTG
>NW_014563714.1:0-1889 GCF_001313825.1 Dinoponera quadriceps | reverse complement strand
GTCCAATCGCGGTGAGCCGGCCCAAACGATCGCCAAGCCCGGATTAACGGCCAAGAAGGTTTTGCTGTGTGTTTGGTGGGATTGGAAAGGAATCATCCACTATGAGCTGCTCCCATCGGACCAAACACTCAATTCGGATTTCTATTGTCAACAACTGACCAGGCGATCGACCAGAAGCGGCCAGAATTGGCCAATAGGAAAAGTGTTGTGTTCCATCAAGACAACGCCAGGCCGCACACATCATTAACGACGCGCCAGAAGCTCCGAGAGCTTGGATGGGAGGTTCTATTGCACCCACCGTATAGTCCAGACTTGGCACCAAGCGATTATCACCTTTTCAAGCATTTGAAAAATTTTCTTGATGGTACAAAATTGGCCTCAAGAGAGGCTTGCGAAAATGAGCTGGTCAAGTTTTTTACTAATAGGGACGAGGACTTCTTCAATCGCGGAATTATAAAATTGCCTTCAAAATGGACAAAAGTTATCGAACAAAACGGCGCATATTTGATCGAAATCGGATAATCCTAACTATATTAATATCATCGTCGAAATCAAGCGAAAGAACGCTCAGAACTTTTTACTTCACCTAATATTTACCAAATTTTGTTGTATTCAATATAAAAATTAATGAATTTGTGAAATTTTATTATTTGTATACGTTTGTTTGAGTATAAATGATTTTAAAGTATTTGTAAAATGCTTCCTTAATTTAGCCGAAATCGTCTTGAGTTGCTGGTTCGCGCGAGCGAAGAGACCTCGAGTGCAAAGAGTTAATTGATCCAGTTCTTTCAAAACGATCAACAATTCGATAAAAAGATGATTTTGAAATTGGAAGACAATCAATGTATGTATTGTTTAATAAATAGATTATTTCTTGATAAGACCGAATTCCATCACCAAAACCTCGCATCATAAGAATAGTAATTCTTTTCTTTCTAGTTTGCGACCGATATTCGCGACTCGGCCTCTCCGAGTCGCCGGTGCAACGCCGACGGGCGAACCTCGGGCCGCTACGAAATTCGGACCTCCACAAGTCCGTGTGGGCGCCAGGTGCGCGGATCGCACCCACTAACTATGGGCCCCGCGGTCGGCGTCGCCGTCCGCGCGTCGGCCAGTTGACCCGAGTTCGCCCCGATCGGGACCGACAGCTCCGGGGTGATTTAAATCGGAGGCCGGGGGGGTCCGTACGGTCGCCGTCGTCAGTCGGCGACCGGCGCGAAAGGGGAAAGGACCGGAATTGAAGAAAAAAAGAAAAAAAAAAGAACCGCGACCTCGCCAACTCTTTTCGGTATTTCGCCCTTCTCTCTTTATTTTAAAACCGCGACAACTACGTACAATTTACCGCTCGTTACTTCGCCGCGGCGGACCCGAGACTTCCGCTTCTCGCGTTCGCGTATTGACCGACCGTCGAGCCAAGGGGTCGGGACTTCGCACGCCACGAATATTCCCAATCACAAAAAAAANCAAGGGGCCGGGACCTCGCACGCCACGAATATTCCCAATCACAAAAAAAAATATAATTAACGATACTGAATGCGGTGAGGCGGCCTTACAAGTGCGGGCTCCCGGGCGGCTGGTCCTCTTCGGAAATCCTCTCTCTCCTGCTCTCTCGCTCGCTCGCTCCTTCGCTCGGGTCGCCGCCAAGGGTCACTCAACGCCGGTACTCCTTCCTCGCGGTCACACGCGTTCTCGATACGACAGCCAAAAAGCGCGAAAGCGGCAACTCTATCAAACTTGGCGGTAATAAAGTCTTTCTCCAACTTGGCGGTGACACAGTCTCTTTCTAACTTGACGGTAGCAATATCTCTCCCTAACTTGACGGTAGCAATATCTCTCTCTAACTCGACGGTAGCAATATCTCTCTCTAACTAACTCCAAGGTTCTTCGCC
>NW_014563713.1:0-979 GCF_001313825.1 Dinoponera quadriceps | reverse complement strand
GGGTAAATTTTTCAAAAATGTGTTGAAGAATAGTGTCCGTCTGGCCGAACGCTTCCGACCAGACAGGGCCGCAACTTTGGGAACGGGGGCATCCTCTGATGCTCTGTCGCGTGCACGCTCGGTCGCGCGCTTGGTAGAAGCCCCAGCTTCCAGGAAGACTCCTAGACCAACCGTGCCCGCGCACATCCGCGGCGCAGAGCAATTTGGTGCACGGTCCCAGGTTCTCAGCTTTCGTGCTGTCAGTGTTAGTCTAGAGAGATGTGATAAACTGCTCACACCGGCAATCCTTGACCGTGTGAGGCAAATCAGGATAGGCTCTGTCAACAGCTCCGCGATGAACGTAGATGCCGCGATCGCGACCCCGTCTCAAACCCCAGTAGAAGTAGTCTATTCTTCCGTGCTTCTGGTGCCGGCCAGGAGCACTTCACCGCCCGCGTTGCTTAGATCCACGGGAATTAGGATGCTACAGCTTAATATGAGGCGTTCGGCTGTTGTGACAGGAGAGGTTCGTCAACTCATGGTCCAAAAGCGACTGGACATCCTGCTCTTGCAGGAGCTGCACGTCCGGAAGCAGGGCAGTGGGTACATCTTCATCGGACTAGGGACTGGAATGAGGGTGGCTGCCGTTTGCGCGCAACGTCCTTGGGCCACAGTAGTCGCTTGTAACCCCGAATTCCAGATAATGCTTGTCTCGCAGCTTAGCACGACGCACTGCGCATGTGCGGAAGTGCGAGCACCCGGCTTCTCCTTCTACGTCGCATCGTGCTATTTTCAGTTCAGTGACGAGATAGAGGGGCACCTCAGGCACCTCAAAAAGGTGCTTCGTTCACTGAGGGGGCAGAGAGTGTTAGTGGGAATGGATGCCAATGCGCGATCCCCTCTCTCGGGTGATCGTAAATTGGACGAGAGGGGAGCGATGCTCCAGGACTATATCCGGGCTCGCGGATACAAAGTCCTTAATGTTGTCGGACAGCCGCCC
>NW_014563712.1:0-786 GCF_001313825.1 Dinoponera quadriceps | reverse complement strand
TCGAAGACGAGCCAAAACACGTCCAAGCAAAACAGCTGTCAAAGATAAAGTAAATATTCAAAATGGCCGAACATGTCGACATAAGTGAGAGACATGATTTGTTGCGCGTGTCGAGTCGCGGGTAATGTGGTGTACCCTTCACAGCGCGTTAGAACGGGAGAAGTCGGTGTAGAATAAACTTATTTTTTGTTGGAAAAAACGAACTTGTCTTTATTGCGTTATTGCCCGATACACTTTTACGTACGCGTCCGACAGCGTGTTGGTGTCCGAGAGTTGAGAGTTAAAGTCGCACGTACAATTTCGTGCACGCGTCCGTCAGCATGTTGGTATCCGAGAGTTGAGATTGTGAGTCGCCCCCGCTCTAGTCTTACGTTGCCTTTTATCTTCTTCCTATGGCTTAATTAGAGGGGGCGATTGTTGATGTGTCAGCGTCATTTAAACGAGGACGCTGACCATCCTGATTGCGATATCTCTATTGTGGGAATGCCAGGTTGCATTTCCGCATAGCGATGTTTGGCAATTCGAATCCGTGGCTCCGCGGTAAGGTTGTTGACATACTTTATTGTTGCGCTTACAATATCCCTCCCCCGTTAGAGAGAGAAAACGGAGGGACGACGTTTTCGTTTTACAATAATTTTTCCCGTGTACAATTTTTTATTACAATCGTTTGTTTTTTGTTATTACTTAAGTTCTATTCGCTGATTTCGTTTCGGAGGATTTTCCTTTAATTTAGCGCTAGGTATTCTTATTTGTTGTCTTACGTCGCTGTTGCGGCGTTCTATGACA
>NW_014563711.1:0-426 GCF_001313825.1 Dinoponera quadriceps | reverse complement strand
TCTACAATTGCAGTTATGTTTAAATTGCGATAGCACTTGAAATATCACATGAAAAGAACCTCGGATCTTAAAAATCATACACTGGATGTCCCAGATCAACATGGACAAATTTAGGATTGACAAAGGGAGAACTGAGGTGAACAAAATGTCTTCTACTATTTTGCAAACAATATGCAAAATTTCAAGTATTTAAGTGCGGAAAATGGCCATATATAGGGGTTTCTTTAATCGACAACTGAAAATTTAGTATATTATTTAAAATGGTTAACGACTTTTTTGTTCAGAGTAGTCTAATATACAAATAAATGGCAGCTGTTGTTCTTTTGTACCTGTTGTTTATAAAATGGTACAAGATAGTTTTATTCACCTCAATATGTTCAACGCTCTTACGCAATTTGTCTATGTCTGGACAACCAGTAATAATCA
>NW_014563710.1:0-708 GCF_001313825.1 Dinoponera quadriceps | reverse complement strand
TCTTTCTTCGGCCCTCGTACAGTCGCTGTCAAGGTTTCTATAGTATTCCCTCCAATTTCATTGGTGTATTTGCACGGTCCTCATGACATATTTTGTCATTGCTTCCGTTACAGCTCGTTTCTTGTCATTGTTTCTGTAATCTTTATCGCTTTTTCCACTGTTTCCCTTATTGTTTTCATCTTCATTACGGTCCTCGTTTCAGTCTACGAGGTCTGTTCAAAAAGTATCGCGAATTTTAAATTTCCGCGGGTTACGTATATTCGATTTTCAATTTTTTCGTGGCGTTATGTTGGTACTCATGTCCCTCACTTATGCCGACAAGTTCGGCCATTTTGAATATTCAGTTTATCTTAGACAGCTGTTTTGCTTGGACGTGTTTTAGCTGGTCTTCGATTTTTGCCTATTCCAGCATCGCATTAACATTGCTGGGGAGCTGTTGGACTCTGTCCGCGACGACCCAAATTTGCTCCAGAGGGTCATAACTGGTGACGAATCATAGGTTTATGGTTATGACGTGAAAACCAAAGCTCAATCATCCTAATGGAAGCTGCCACACGATCCAAGACCGAAAAGACCGTTTTGTTTACAGTTTTCTTCGATTGCAAGGGCGCGGTGCATCATGAGTTCTTGCCACAAGGCAGAATCATCTAAAATCTAGCTCAATAAGGAATATTACCTGCAAGTTATGCGCAATTTGCGCGAAGCAAT
>NW_014563709.1:0-503 GCF_001313825.1 Dinoponera quadriceps | reverse complement strand
AACTAAACAAAGCAGCATCTCCTGAAGTACTATACGAAATTATAGTAGAAAATGAACCTCTAGAAATTGTCTCTAAAGCTCAGTCAGGTACTGATCAAAGTAGTGATTTAAATTTATTAAATTTAGCTGATATGGCTTATTGATGATTATTGGCAAAGAGGATGACTCAATATCTGCTAATAAAAGTTAGTAAAATAATATTTAAAAATTACTGTAAAGAAACATTAAAATTAATAATAATATTTTTGATATTTTTCAGTTGAAACTGATGCTGGGAACCCTTTTGACAACGCTTTTACGATGCCACCTAATTACTTACCCAAGACAAAAAAAATTAAACAAGAGATATCAGGCAAACCCAAACTACCTTCTGCTGGTACATCTGATCAGTGGATGCAATATCACTCCAAAAAAGAAAATGATCGAAAAAAAAAAGAAGAAAAGTTACAAAAAGGAAAAAAATTACAAGAAGAGAAGAAACTGTTAGCTGAAGAACGGAAAAA
>NW_014563708.1:666-4366 GCF_001313825.1 Dinoponera quadriceps | reverse complement strand
ATACCTTTGAAAACAGACGACAAAGGAAGACCGCTCTTGACCGTAGCCCTTGTATGGACGAACTACAAGCATGAGACCGAAGCTTTGCTCGACACAGGATCGACAACATCGCTGATCAATCATAACCTCATGAAACAATTTTCAGAGAATTTAACGGGAGAATTCGGAATAAAACCGCCCAGGGGAGGATTCTTCCGGACGGTCAAGATTAATAAGACCACGATAGCTAGCGCGTTCAGCAAAGAAGGAACGCAATGCGGTCTGATGACAAACATTGATTTCCTGGGGAAAACGACCACCAATCGGACAGTTGTCTGGAATCACTCGTTCTACGTGGCACCCCGGATGACGAGACCCATGATACTGGGCATAGACTTCCTGAAAAACCAAGAAGCGACACTCACCTACGACAAAGAACTAGGGCCGGTGTTGAACATCAGAAAGTCTAACCTCTGCATAGAGTCAGAGAGAGAAGAGGAAATGATAACCTCGCCACGGAAACTCGAGCCTATACTCGAGGAAGAAGATCAAGAACAGGCGGAAAAGAAAAACCCACCCGCCCAAATTACCCAAGATGAGGCGACCGCGAAAGAGTTATTCCTCAAACCGGAAATCCAGCGGAAAGTACAAAGCCTCCTAAACAAATACGAAGATCTCTTGGATGGATCGCTGGGTAAGATCAAGAACTACCAGCACAAGATAAGAATGTGGGACGAAACGCCACCCCATTCGAAGAAATACCCCGTTCCGCTTAAGCACCTCGACGCGGTGCGCAAAGAAATAGAAGATATGGAAGCGAACGGAATCATTCGCAAGGAAGCCACGGACTATGTAAGCCCGTTAGTCATCGTGGAGAAAACAGACGGAAAAATCAGGATCTGTCTAGATGGAAGAGCTGTCAACGAAAAGATGCGCAACGATCACGCTCAACCTCTAACGATCGATGAAATAATCGCAAGAATAGGCGATAAAAAAGTCTACACGAAGTTAGACATAAACCAAGCATACTGGCAGGTGGAAATAGAACCGGAGTCGCAAAAATACACCGGATTTCTATTCGACGGACAGACCTACGTCTTCCAAAGGATGCCCTTCGGATTGAAAACAGCCGGAGCATCATTCACCAGGGCGCTGGAACAAGTAATCGCCAAGGTACACCACCTGCGTCCGTACATCATAATGTATTTGGACGACATACTAATCGCGAGTGAAACTCCTGAGCAACAGCTAGGACAGCTCGACGAATTATTCCGAGCGCTGCAACAAGCCGGAATAAAACTGAATAGAGAAAAATGCGAGTTTTTGCAACCGCAGGTATCGTTTCTAGGCCATAATCTGTCAGAAACGAAGATCGAGATGGCGAAATCAACCAAAGAAGCCATCCAAGCTTTTCCAACACCACAGTCCGTCAGACAGGTGCAAGCATTCCTAGGTCTTGCGAATTGGGACCGTAAATTCATCCCGAACTTAGCACAGCTAACGAGACCACTGGAACAACTAACCATGAAAGGGATCAAGTTTCAATGGAATGCGGAAAAGCAACAAGCCTTTCAAGACATCAAGAAAGCAATAAACAAGGCGGATTGCCTGTTTCTCGTCAGAAAAGACCTCAACTACGGTCTCGAAACGGACGCATCATGCGTCGGATTAGGAGCTCGACTGTATCAGTTCGAAAGAAGAAAGCCCCACCGAGAGTACACACTAGCGTACGCGAGCCGCGCGTTAAAGCCAGCGGAGCGTAATTACACCACAACCGAGCAAGAGGGATTAGCCCTAGCATGGGCCCTCGAGAAATTCAACGTCATATTATACCAAAGGACGGTATACGTGAGGACAGACCACAGAGCCCTCACGTTTCTCGGCTCTTGCGCCATCCATAGCAGAAGAATCGCTAGATGGATGGAAAAGTTCCAGAACTATGATCTGCGGATACAATATATCCCAGGAGCCACCAACACCATCGCGGACACTCTGTCGCGAAACCCACCGCCGGAAAGAGCGGAAGGCACAACGAAAAACGAATTGGCCGTGACAGAAGCGGATCCACGGGAACAAAAAGATCTCAATGACTTTCCGGATTGGATCAGAAACGCGCAGCAATACGACCCAGCGATACGGGAACTCCTGCGCGAGAAACCAGATTGGTACAAAGTACGAGAGAACTTAGTGCGCGTACTTACCAACGACGCGAAATCAGACCGCGTCGTAGTCCCAGACGCCATAGCGTGGAAACTGGTGGAAAAGATCCACAAGCACCTAGTGCATTTCGGCACTGATAAAGTCGTACAGTTCACGAAGGACCTCTTCCACGTGAACAATCTAGATAAGATCGCAAGAGACGTCGTAGCGTCCTGCGAAACGTGTATAGCGTCAAAATATTACACTCGACCCACAGTAGGCGAACTCTACTACGACGGACCGGAAGACACCGGACAGCTGATATCTGTAGACCTTTTCGGACCACTGCCAAGGTCACATGAAGAAAACAAATATGTGCTCGTGCTAATGGACATGTTCTCCAAGCACATCGCCTTGTACCCGTTGAAGAACCAAAAAATTGACACGATCACCTACGCGATCGAAAAGAAGTACATACCCCGCAAAGGCTACGTGCCGAACACGTTTCTAACGGATTGCGGAGGCCAATTCTTGACGGGCAAGTGGGCACGGTTTGCTCGAAACTTAGGAGCGAACATCAAGCGAACAACACCATACAATCCGCAAGCGAACCCGGTTGAACGCGTGATGCGCGAATTAGGAAGAATCCTACGCGCATATTCCCATGAAGATCACGAAAACTGGGACTGCGTGATTCCACGCATAGAAAACACGATAAATCGTACGAAACACGCGTCAACGGGCATGACTCCTCTGTCGCTCGAACTCGACGACAGATGGTACTCGAGAGGATCAGATCCGGACAACAGACACTCAAGTTTTAATAACTATGTGATACCGATGGACCTTCTACCGCGAGATCAAGCATCACGGGCATCGGCAGTCGCCGGAGACGACGAAGAACAACGGCGAGAGGAATGCCGAAGAAATCTAAGAATAGCCTTAGAGAAAAGAAGAGTCCAAGCCGAAAAACACGGCACGGCGAATATATATCGTGTAGGAGACAAAGTGTGGCGAAAAGTCCACAAAAGAAGCGACGCAGGCCACCGGAAGTCCAAGAAGCTCTACCCGATATACGAAGGACCGTACAAAGTAACGGAAATCCCGCATCAAAATGCGTACAAATTGGAAGATTCGGACGGACAAAGCGAAGGCGTGTGGAATGCGCGACAATTGCGCCCACACCGCACGCCACTTCTGAGAAACGCACGTCAAGAAGTACAAACGACAAAAAAGAGAAGACTTCCGCCGAAATCATCCACCGGGGGAAAAATATACACACCCCGAGATAATAAAGTCCGAAGAACGGAACACTCATCCACCGATTCCGAAGAATGGTGGGAAGCTAGTGAAACAACCCCCGAACGGGAACAAACAGCCGCAATGGACATTCTACCCGCTAGCCCAAAACAAAAAATGGGGGGGGCCGTGGATAACAAGAAGCCACGACAAAAATCAACAAGATTCGCAAACAGAAAGCGAAAAATACAAGAGACGACAAACACGTCAAGGTCATCCAACAACTCACCCCAGTTACAGCAAAAAATGAGAAAAACGGCGGATTTACAAAAATCACCGGAGG
>NW_014563708.1:0-571 GCF_001313825.1 Dinoponera quadriceps | reverse complement strand
AATCTCCAGATCTAAGGAGAAATCGACCAAGGAAACGAGTGCGCTTCAGCACGCAACAAAATATAAGAGTCTACAATGAATCGAACAGAAATAATCAAGAAATCGCCATGATAGAGATCAAATCGGAGAAAAGCACCGAATCCGACAATTCGGAAGATACTCGCAGGCGAAATACATGGTCAGCAAGAAATGCGACCGTGACAATGATAAAAAAGGGGACGTCAACCCCCGAGGAAGAAAAAACGAAAGAAAAACCCGCAACCGAACGGGTTACTTGGATCCTAGAGTCCTCAGATTCGTCCAACCCATCCATCAAACGAGAGTTCGACAGCGACCGTTCTCACGACGGACCCCCTACCCCAAACATAATCGATCGTCCCTATAACGAACATTATTATAACCGTAGGTACCCATCGTTATCTCGGACCGAGAACAGCCTCAGTTCAAACTTGTCCGCAGGGGAATACGTGCAGTACGCAGGTGAAGCGTTAGAAATCGCCGTTAAGCTATTGAGAATAGCCACGCGTCAAAGGGACGAAGCGAGAGAGGAACTCCGTAGAATCATGGACGA
>NW_014563707.1:0-2599 GCF_001313825.1 Dinoponera quadriceps | reverse complement strand
CAGGCGCTGTAGGGTAGAAGGAGAGGAAAGATATAGTCGGTCTGCGTCGGTTTATATAAGCCTGCGGTGCGTCTCTGCGGCGCTCACGTATACCGGTTATGTTGTGTGTGTGTATACGTGTGACGGCTCTATTGTATGCGTCATTTATGCGCGTTGCCTATCCCGTTATATGTGTAGGTCGGCGCGTACCGTATTATACGTGAGGTTAATCATTATTTTGGGTGCTACTGAATTATTATTATATTTACGCTTGATGTTACGGTTAACAACTTCAATGGGTTTTGAATAAAAAGGAATTTTTTTGGCGGGGACGTCACAATTTATTTACTTTTTTCGGTGGAACTAGCGAATTTGGTCGAAAAATTCAAGCCGAGACGGGAATTTTCATTAGTTCACCTTTTCCGATATAGAATCGAAAGAAACGCTTGCCGGCTGAAATCCTCGTGGCTGCAGCATGGAAATAACGTAATAAAGCTGAATATTTCAGTCACAGTCTTCAGTTTGCGTCCGTTTACGATTTAACGTAAATAATGCAAGATTCACTCGATATTCACGTTTCTTCGCCTACTAGACGCAAACTCGCAAGTTTCGCTCGAAGTTTGATTTTTTTTTACCTTTTCTGGTGGATCTAGCGTATTATGTCGAAAAGTTTCTAGCGGAAAGGAGAATTTCCATCAGTTCACGTATTCTGATGTAAAATCGAAATAAATGCCCGCCAAATGAAATCCTCGAAGCTACCGCACGGAAATAACGTAATAAAGATGAATATTTCAATCACAGCCTTCAGTTTCCACCCGTTCACGATTTAACGTAAAGAAATGCAAAATTCACTTGATATTCACGTTACTTCGCCTAATACACGCAAACTCGCAAGTTTCGCTCTAAGTTTGATTTCTTCCACCTTTTCTGGTGGAACTAGCGTATTAGGTCGAAAAGATTTAACCGGAAAGGAGAATTCAGATCAGTTCACGTTTTCTGATGTAAAATCGAAATAAACGTTCGCCGACTGAAATCCTCGAGGCTGTCACATGGAAATAACGTAATAAAGCTGAATATTTCAATCACACACGCCAGTTTGCTTCCGTTCAAGATTTAACGTAAAGAAACGCCAGATTCACTCGACATTCACATTACTTCGCCTACTAGACGCAAACCCGCAAGTTTCGCTCGAAGTTTGATATTTTTTACCTTTTCTGGTGCAACTAGCGTATTTGGTCGAAAAGATTCAAGCCGAAACATGAATTTTCATTAGTTCACCTTTTCGGATGTAGAATCGAAAGAAACGCTTGCCGGGTGGAATCCCCGAAGCTGCCACATGGAAATAACGTAATAAAGCTGAATATTTCAATCACACACACCAGTTTGCTTCCGTTCACAATTTAACGTATAGAAACGCCAGATTCACTCGACATTCACGTTACTTCGCTTACTAGACGCAAACCCGCAAGTTTCGCTCGAAGTTTGATTTCTTTCACCTTTTCTGGTGGAACTAGCGTATTAGGTCGAAAAGATTCAAGCGGAAAGAAGAATTCCGATCAGTTCACGTTTTCTGACATAAAATAGAAAGAAACGCTCGCCGGCTGAAATCCTCGAGGCTGCAGCATGGACATAATGTAATAAAGCTGAATATTTTAATCACACACGCCAGCTTGTTTCCGTTCACGATTAACGTAAAGAAACGCCAGAATCACTCGACATTCACGTTACTTCGCCTATTACAAGCAAATTCGCAAGATTTGCCAGTGGATGGATTTCTTTTACATTTTCTCATGGAACTAGCGTATTTGGTCGAAACGGTTAAAGACGAAACGTGAATTTGCACTAGTTCACGTTTTCTGATGTAGAATTGAAAGAAACGCTCGCCGCCTGAAATCCCTGACGCTGCCGCATGGAAATAACGTAATAAAAATGAATATTTCAATCACACTCGCCAGTTTGCATCCGTTCACGATTTAACGTAAAGAAACGCCAGATTCACTCGACATTCACTTTACTTTGCCTACTACACGCAAACTCGCAAGTTTTGCTTAAAGTTTGATTTTTTTACCTTTTCTGGTGGATCTAGCGTATTATGTCGAAAAGTTTCTAGCGGAAAGGAGAATTTCCATCAGTTCACGTATTCTGATGTAAAATCGAAATAAATGCCCGCCAAATGAAATCCTCGAAGCTACCGCACGGAAATAACGTAATAAAGCTGTATATTTCAATCACAGTCTAGAGTTTGCATCCGTTCACGATTTAACATAAAGAAATGCAATATTCACTCGATATTCACGTTGCATCGCCTATTACACGCAAACTCGCAAGTTTCGCTCGAAGTTTGATTTCTTCCACCTTTTCTGGTGGAACGAGCGTATTAGGTCGAAAAGATTCAAGCGGAAAGGAGAATTCCCATCAGTTCAGGTTTTCTGATGTAAAATCGAAATAAACGCTCGCCGGCTGAAATCCTCAAGGCTCCCTCATGGAAATAACGTAATAAAGCTGAATATTTCAATCACACCCGTGTCACGTCTGACATATAACTACAGACTAGGAATTCGCCAAATCTTTTACCGAAATCATCGTCTAGCAAATTAAACTCAACCAAGTAGTAGGGCCA
>NW_014563706.1:0-344 GCF_001313825.1 Dinoponera quadriceps | reverse complement strand
CGATTACGTTCGGTAGGAAAAAAAAGGGAAAGGTGCATTTGTTTTGATCAAAGTGTACAAAAAAAAGGGAAAGTTCCATTTGTTTTGTTCGAAGTGTATAAATTACGAAGTTTCTTTTTCCTCGGTTTAGTGCTGTGCATAATAGAAAATGACGTGGCACCTTGAGAAGATTTAGCACAGATTTCTCAAAGAGGACCAGTTACTTCTTAAATAAACTTAAATATAATAATAAACTTATACGGTTCGTGAGTCGCATTTCACGCGCGCTCTTTCTTCCCGCGCGATGCGTTTCTCATTGCAAGAGAGCCTCGCCTCGCTTCTCCGCGGTACCCCGAGCTACCGAA
>NW_014563705.1:0-411 GCF_001313825.1 Dinoponera quadriceps | reverse complement strand
ACGCTGAAAAAATAACAGTTTTAATGAATTGCAAGAAAAACTCATATGAATCATATTTGATGGCGTAAGATGCACCTTACCCCTGATTGGGTATTGAGGAAACTGCGCGGAGGTGTCTCATCACCAACCTATAAAAGATGACGCGGGAAGCCGAGCAAAAGCTCGCCCTCGCGACTCTCTCTCGGCTTCTACTTCGAGTACGATTTATCTCAGAACAAATCCTCAAACGTAAATAAATTTAATTCTTGCAACTCTTTTATCTATCAACCTCCTTCAATCTTACACACGCACATACTCGCTCATCCATATCTACAACAGCATTCTCACAGCCTCGTCCATCCCAGGGTAAATTGGTTAAATCCATTGACCCAAAAAGGACATTTACACTCCACACAAAGCCTCGCGTTCGCG
>NW_014563704.1:0-1090 GCF_001313825.1 Dinoponera quadriceps | reverse complement strand
GGAGACGATGGTGACGCGTCGTCGCGAGAACGGGCTGACCGGTCTTAGATAACTAATTCACTCGGTGTTCTGGTTGATCAGAGACGCTCGCGAGCGATGTCATGGGTGCGCATTCGTCACGGAACAGTACGCTCATAGCGCGAGTCATGCGCCTAGACGAACGCGCGCGTCATTCTGTCAGCCCCGCGACAAAACGTTCAGTTGTTCCCGCCGTCGTCGTTCTACTTCTTGGGATACGTATCGTTTCGCCGCTCGTCGTCCTTATAGCCGTCTCCGTGGCGGTCGAAGCTCTTGTCGTGCTCGTCCGCTCTCGGGAGCGAAACAAACTTTCCGACAAACGCTCCGAAAGCGTCCCTGCCGAAAATCGCTTCGAGCGACATCTGACCAGAGCGTTGTGCGAAAATTCGGCCGAAACGTTCGTTCTGCTTCCGAAAGCGAATGAACGCGACGAGAGCGCGCAGTGACAACGTTTCGAAAAGCTGAATCCGTTGTTCACGCGGTTGCACGAGTTTACGCGTGCCGCGCTCGAACGTCGATCGATACGCGCGAGTCTGTGTCGAGCGCGGCTAGGAGTGAAATAGAAGTCGAGCGCGTCTCGAGACGGCGGCAACACAAGGTAGACCTCTCGGCGCGATTGCGGAACATCTCAGCGCGTCTTCCTCGCGCCGAACATCTGCGGCTGAAGCAAACCAAACATCGTCAGCGACGCAGCGAAGCTGGCCGTTGCGCTGAGCTGCTGCAAAGATGGATCACCAGCGCGCTGATGGTGATTCATCCTTGCAGTAGCAACGCGCTCACGAAATAAACTGCGCAAGTGAGCACATATTGCGTTGCTATAGCAGCCTAGAACCGCCGGCGCAAAAACGCGCAGTTATCTGCGCTATCATGGCTGTCATTGCTCATCATTGGGGCGATTCCACGCGTTTCGTGGAATCGACATCGTTGTCGCCTCAGCGGCGGCAGCGCTTAAGTTCAAACGCCAGTTCTATATCGAGATGTTGATTCGCTCCGTTCTCATTTACGAGTGGTGCCGACGGTGGGGAATAAATATCTTGGGACGATGATATTTCGTTGGGCGCACTCGTTACAA
>NW_014563703.1:0-981 GCF_001313825.1 Dinoponera quadriceps | reverse complement strand
TGACAAAATCAGTAACGGGAACAGAGAAAAATAACAAATACGAAAACCGATATATCACCGTAACCATGAAAATAACTGCAACGAGGGCCGAAGAAATGACGAAAAAATTAATAAAAACAGTGGAAAACGTAGGAAAAAACTAGAAAAATTGGCAAGAAACGAGATATAACGGAGTCAATGACAAACCTATAAGGACGAACGTAAAAAATTAACAATGGCAAAAGGAATAACGTCAAAGGACCCTGCCAAACAGTGTATCGACGACCGTAAAAATGATGAAAGTAATAAGGTAATCAGTAGAAAAAGGGATGAAGATAACAGAAACAATGATAAGAACGGAGGTGTAACGGAAATATTAACTAAATATGTAATGAGAACCGGATAAAAACAACAATGACATTAACGGATATACCACAGAAGTCATGACAACGACAGTAACAAGTACCAAAGAAATAACAAATGCAACAAAAAATAGAAAGAGAAGAAAAGATGAAACCAGAAGAATTTACTAGAAACAAAATGAAACGAAATAATGACAAACAACTTAAAGAANAATTAACAATGACAAAAATACAAAACACCACCTGAATCTTGACAATGACTGCAATGAGGACCGAGAAGATGAATAGAACAGTAAGAAAAACAGTAGAAAAAGCGAGGAAGATAAGAGAAGCAATGACAAGAAATGAGATATGCCGGAAATAATGACAAAATCTTTAACGAAAACAGAGAAAATTAACAAATTGTTGTAAGCGCAACGATAAAGTATGTCAAAGACCATAAACGGAGCCACGGCTCCGAATTACCAAACATGGCTATGCAGAAATGCAACCTGGCATTCCTGCAATAGAGATAACGAAATCAGGATTGTCAGCGTCCTCATTTAGATGATGCTGACACATCAAAACTGTGCCCACTGATTAAGACATCGTAGGAGGATAAAAGGGTTGTAAGACTGGCGCGGAGGCGACTCAAATTCAC
>NW_014563702.1:0-1072 GCF_001313825.1 Dinoponera quadriceps | reverse complement strand
ATGGCGTATGTTATTAGCAACAAGTTGAACGCGCCTTACTGTAACTGTTCTGTGGCTGTTGCGTTCTTAACTGCTTTCAATAATTAGTGGCAATTAGTATTAAATTTCTATACATTGAAAGGCCCATTTATTTAAATTATTCAGAACTTTTGCTTAAATATAGGTAAACAAATGTTTGAGTTATAAGAAACAAGGTTTAGTTTAATTCTTTTAGGTGCTTTCAACAAAACATTTTTCATTCTTGCTTCAGCCCATATACAAACAAGAATTTAATTTAAAACAACTGAATGAGTTTCTCAGTGTGAAGATAGTTGATCGCAAATAAAATTACCTGGATTTCCTAAAGATCCCAGTATGCAGAGCACAAAATTTGCAGCAGTTGTTGCGGTGTTGTGACCTTGTATTGGGTTGGCAAATAAGTTCGTTCAGTTCTTTTGACTGGTATAAAATACAATTTATTTAATATACAAAATATATACTAATCAATAATGTATTGACTATTCTTTCCTATGACTTCTTGCCATCTTTTTACCAGTTTCATAATCCCACATTCATAAAACGTCTGAGGTTTACCGGCAAAAAACTGATCCAGTTGCGTTTTAAAAGCTTCATTATTAGCTCCATTATTAGCAAAGTTTTTTCCGTTAAGAGAATTTTGCAGCGGCCGGAACAAATGATAATCAGAGGGTGCCGGTGAATAAGGAGGATGAAGCAAAACATCCCAGCCAAGCCTTAACAATTTGTTCTGAGTAGTTAATGAAGTATGGGGTCTAGCATTGTCGTGGTGGAAGACGACTTCTTTTCGATTTGCTAATTCTGGANTTTCGAACGTATTGCTTGATTCAATTTCGTTAATTGGGAGCAATATACAGTTGAATCAATCGTCCTGCCTGATGGTGAGAGCTCATAATAAATAATACCTTTATAATCCCACCACACTGAGAGCATAATTTTCTTCGGGTGCAATCCTGCCTTCGAGGTTGTTTGTGGTGATTTACTACTGCTTCCCCATGATCTTTTACATACTACGTTATCGTAGACGATTCACTTTTCATCTCCTGTAACCAACCGC
>NW_014563701.1:0-508 GCF_001313825.1 Dinoponera quadriceps | reverse complement strand
ATATATTTTACCAGTGAGGTAGCACGTCATCAGGTCGACATCTTTATATTTTGTCTAGTGAGGTTCCACGCCATTTTCTATTATGCACGGCACTAAACTCAGAAAAAAAAAACTGCGTATTTCATACGCTACGAACAAAATAAATGGACCTTTCGCTTTTTTTCCACGATTCGTAATCGCTATTTAACGATTCGTAAATCAGTATTTACGATTATTTAACGAAAGTTACGTAAAAAAAGAGGGAATAAGGGGAAAAAAAAGAAAAAAGAAACAATCGGTCGATTGTCCACTCTTCCCTTCCATTTTATTTTTACGAAACATCGTTAAATAATCGTTAAATTACGATTTAAGAACCGTTAAATTACGATTACGTTTGGTAGGAAAAAAAAGGGAAAGGTGCATTTGTTTTGATCGAAGGGCACAAAAAAAGGGAAAAATCCATTTGCTTTGTTCAAGGAAGTTAAATTACGAAGTTTTTTATTCCTCGGTTTAGTGCTCTGCATAATAG
>NW_014563700.1:0-1703 GCF_001313825.1 Dinoponera quadriceps | reverse complement strand
GTTATCCAGCGGTGCGGTTACGGCGATGCTTTATTCCCGCAATTTCGGCGTTCTTATTATTTAGAAGGCCGTATCGTCGCCGCGCGGAATGGGAGAGCGAATAATGCATCACAAAGATAATCCTCGCGAATAGGTCCGGTCGAAACGCGAACCGCAACATGGTGTTGTGGAAACGAGAGCGAAGCTCCGCGGAGTGTAGTGGACTCTACTTTTTCTTCTTTTTTTTTTTTCCTTTTAGTTTCGTTACATGTTCGGCTCGTAACTCGATTCTGCCATGTGACACTTATTATTCAGTTGCAACGATATGAATCAATTAAGCCCGGTGGCTCGCTAGGTATTTTCATTTCGAGCTTTTAGCGTTAATCATCGTCAGTGCAACTGTGCCTTTGTGTGTCACTGGGATCTGGTTTTTTCGTTGCGAACCAACGAATATCTGTGAATTAAGTAACTATGACAAATCGAACTGGGGAAATCAAATATCCGCAGAATTAATTGCGAATACGATCCCTCTCTCTCTCTCTCTCTCTTTCTCTCTCATGAGTTATATTTTTTTATCCAATTTGCAATTAGGCTTGTCAATGTTTATCATTTTCTCTCTGTCAAATTCACTCTTTATTTCTCTGCTTTCTTTTGTATTTTACTTTTATATTCTGTATCTTATAATACTCAAGAGGATTTGTATCCCAGAACGCTCAATAAATATCGCTTCCTCTCTTTCCCTCTTTCTCTTTCTCTCCCTCGGTGATTACTCTGTTCGTTTTTTTAATTAATCTAATATCATTCAAATTGTGTCACACAGTGTCCCATATTTAAAAAAATTGACATTAAAGTTGAAAGCAGAAATATCAACGGAAAATTAGCGCGGAAACTACGTCGAAAATTGTAAAAGGTACGTGAGTCGAAACAATGATGAAGAATTTCAACGAGTCGCAAGTTTACGGCGAGAATATCGCGGCGAGCTCGTTGCCGGAAAGTAATGGTCTAGCAAGAGCGTCGCGCGCATATATATATATTATCGCGAATATATAAACTATAAACAAGAGCCCGCGGTAGAATATTTTGAGCTCTTTGCGCTAGGAAATGGAACGTTTTCTTTCCCTGAACACCATGTTGGGAATTTCACATGAAAACGTATAATGCACCGTCAATTTAAGACGGTGCCGTTTATGCCAGGTACGAAATCCCACTCGCTTGAAACACCACGTCAGTCGCGTTAGCGTATTGCGCTCTCTATGCGAAACACAACGAGGTATGAATACGTCTGCGAACTACTTGATACACCGGCGACGCATNACGCAATTGAACAAATTGCATCTACGTTCTCTCATTTCGTTGATTATTACTTTATCATCACACTGTTTATCGCGAGAGAGAATTGTTGATGAACCAGCGGTGAGGAACGAAACTGAAGAATTGAACTGAAATGTTCACGAGTAAAACAAGTCTATGAAGGACGCTGTGCTAACTCGAGATGCAAATTAAATATTAATTCATATTATTTGATTACCTTATGATTCGCCGCATGCCGACGAGCTTTTCGATTATGGCACCCGCGCCTTCCGCTGTCCAGTGGGCACGATGCAATTTCGAGAGGAAGAAGCCTGCGACTTTTGTCAAACGCGCAGGACATGTGTCTATTAATGTGTCTCGCCACCGTCCGATCACGTGAGCGCGTAATAACGCGAAATGAGTTTTCGGGCCCC
>NW_014563699.1:0-491 GCF_001313825.1 Dinoponera quadriceps | reverse complement strand
TTATCGGCGACCCGTCTCATGCCCAAATCATTTGTAAAAATCGAATGGCATGAGCCAATCGATATGTTGAGATCCTCAGCAACTTCTCTAACGGTGATTCGACGATTGGCCAATACTATTTTCTTCAATTCATCAATGTTTTCGTCTGTTGTTGACGTGCTCGGGCGTCCGGCACGTTCTTCGTCGTTCACATTTTCTCGGCCCTATGAGAACATTTTGTACCACGGATAAACTTTGCTTCGGTCTAAGGAAGTTTTACCATATGCCACAGTCAACATTCGGATTGCGTCCACGCACTTAATTTTGTTTTTCACACAAAATTTTATACAGATTCTTTGATCCATTTTTTGGAATAGGCAAAAATCGAAGACGAGCCAAAACACGTCCAAGCCAAACAGCTGTCAAAGATAAACTGAATATTCAAAATGGCCGAACTTATCGACATTAGTGAGGGACATGAGTACCAACATAACGCCACAAAAAAAATCGAA
>NW_014563698.1:0-4418 GCF_001313825.1 Dinoponera quadriceps | reverse complement strand
AAACTTCTTTTGAAGTTGCCACAAATTTGCTACTAACAATAGAAATCTGAGCCCGTATCAATCTTAAAATTACAACTTATCACCAAGCTTTCCTTTAAAGCAAAAAGCATTACTAAAAACACGATTTAACTTATAATAAACCGGGGACTCTTCCCTTTTTGCCGAACTGTCCCCGTTTCATTCGGCAAAACCTAGTTTTTCTGACCCTCCAACCCTAATGCCGGACGTTCCGCCCTAAAATATCCTGATTTTCCACATTGTTAAGACTCCTTTACTGAATTCCCCGATTTTCTCAAATTCAAATTCGGCTTAAAATTTCTCCCACTACTTACTTCCGGTCTTCTTATTTCAAAATTTTTGTTAATAAAATTCCTCTGATTGGAAGAAAATTGTCTGACATTACCGTAAAAATTCTTTTCCCTCCCTTTTCCAAAATTCTCTTCCTGAATAATTTTAACTGCCTTAGCCCGCTCAATCGCTGAAACCAGAGAAGTTACTCCCTCCAATTGTAATGTTTTCCTAACAAAACCGTCCGAAATCGCCGAAACAAATTGGGCGCAAAAAATTTTGTCTCGAACCGGAAAGGGGCATTCAGGGTAGGCCAAACGCGCTTTCGAGTTCCATTCCGAAAGAAGCGAAATCTTCACCAAATTTCTGTCTTCGATTTGTAAATAACATATAAAAATTTTGTGATGTTCCCTCCCCGAAACGCAATTCTAATTTAAACTTTAATTCTTCAAGAGTCAAATTTTCCACATTTTCAACTGCTTCTAACACCAAACGCGCCCTTCCCTTAAGACACGAAGCAAACGCTACAGTCTTTAATGTCTCATTCCAAGAATTCGTGCGCGCGATCAAATCAAATTGCGAAAAATATTCTCTCAAAGAACTCGTACCGTCGTAAGTATCTAATTTTAATTTAAAACCTAACTCGACGTGTGAATCAACCTCCCTGCCGACATTCGTACTCGCAACAGCGACGCTTGGTCCCCTAACAACGACGTTCGTTTCCGCGACCCGACAAAAATTATTATTGGAAGTACATAGCTGGACTTCTCGTCGTTGTTGGCATTCCTCGTCGCAACGCTGGAGCACCTCGTTAAACTCTCCGCGTATGCGTGCCTGTTCCTTCCGCATCTCTTTTAGTTCGCACAACAAAGTTCGAAGGTCTTGCTCAACCGTCTCTGGAGAAAGTCCTGTCAACGCACTCGTATCCTCCCGCTCTGTAGCACGCGACGCTCCCTCATTTGACGCCAACACCGCATCTCCGTGTTCTCATCGGAGAATGTACCGTTGCCACTCCATTTAATTTTCACCCTTCACTTTTTACACGTGGTCAGATATCTCAAATTTTCCCTCTTGCGGATCTGGGACGATCGTTTTCCGACGGCTTTGTTATTTATAGATTCCGGATGTTTTTTTTTTAATCACGAACGAGTCCCCAAAATGTTACGCTCGCGCGGGGAAATAAAACGAGACAACGATAAAAAGAAAACAACTTCAACTATATATAATATTTACAAGGAAGCACACGTAACTTGCAGGATCAAGCTCTCCCTTTCGTTAAAGACCGTCGCGCAGGTCACGACGACTCAACCGCCCCAAAGAGAATCTCTCTAACCCGTTGTTTATCCGTCAGCGCTGATTAACTATTGTTTACGACTCGTTGCCAAGAGAATCAGCTGTATGTTCAAGGCGCTAAAAGCGCGGGCATCAAGACACGGGCGTAACAGGAACATATCAATTTGTGAAGAATTAGAGGTCCGAAAGTAAGAATGACCCTTAGGTTTTTAAGGGTAACCGGCTGTAACTTTCGAACGAGTGATGTTAGGGGAATGCGGCTGGGTTCGTTAGAAAGCCTGAAGAAAGGGGCGTCGATCGCCCCAACCCCGATATATTATTCATAACCGTCGCAGAGTTGTGAGATTTTCTCCATTCCAAAAACGCAACTTCCAAGAATACAGCGCTTCAACGGGCGGTGGTGGAAGGGTGTGGTAAGTGCGACTGATTGCGCTTCCCAGGAGCAGCAACGTTCCCTCAGACAACAACCTTACCTCACCAATGGTTTACGAGATACGGGCGAGACANAAAAAAAAAAAATGGGGGGGGGGGGGGGGAAACACCGACTTCTCTTTTCACACTCTACTAATGTATTCCATGCAAACCCGACTGATGTAACAAATATAATTTTTCCGAAAACCCGGTAACCTAACTTATCATGAACTCATCCTGACTTCTTCGTGACCTCGTCCAGATCTCATTCTGACCCCACTTTGACCACGGCTGTCTCACGTTATGTTGGGTATGCTCCGAAGGCAGCATGGAAAAAATAAATAAATTAATTAATAAATATATAAATAAAATAAAATAAATTAAATAAATAAATAAATAAATATATAAATAAAATAAAATAAAAAACGGAAAGTAACACAAATTAGCAACGACAAAAGTAAATGTTAAAAAGATCTAAAGAAGGAAAAAAAACCGAAAAAAGACTTAAAACAACGCTAAAATAAAATGAAAGTTAGGTTGTCGTTTTACATATATATCACGAATCATAAATAAAATAAAGCTACAAAAATTTAAAAGTTAAAAAGAACCAAAAAGCAAAAGAATAACCAAAAAAGAAATTTGAAAAAAAAACTTAGAAAAGAAAAGCATTAAATGTGATTGTCATGTGAATCTTGCGTTTCTTTACGTTAAATCGTGAAAGGATGTAAACTGAAGAGTATGATTGAAATATTACGCTTTATTACGTTACTTCCATGCTGCAGCCTCGAGGAATACAACCGGCGAGCGTTTCTTTCGTTTCTACAACAGAAAACGTGAACTAATGTAAATTCACATTTCGGCTTGAATCTTTTCGAACAAATACGCAAGTTCCACGAAAAAATGTATAAAAAATCAATCTGTGAGCGAAACTTGCCAGTTTGCGTGTAATAGGCGAAGTAATGTGATTGTCAAGTGAATCTTGCGTTTCGTTACGTTACATTGTGAAAGGAAGCAAACTGAAGAATGTGATTGAAATATTCTGCTTTATGACGTTGTTTCCATGCGGCAACCTCGACGATTTGAAACGGCGAGTGTTTCTTTCGATACTACAACAGGAAACGTGAACAAATGCAAATTAACGTTTCGGCTTGAATTTTTTGGACCAAATACGATAGTTCCACGAGAAAGGTAAAAGTAATCAATCTGCGAGCGAAACTTGCGAGTTTGCCTGTAATAGGCGAAGTACCGTGAATGTCAAGTGAATCTTGCGTTTCCATACGTTAAATCGGGAACCGACGCAAACTAAAGAGTGTGATTGAAATATTCATCTTTATTACGTTATTTCCATGCGGCAGCCTCGAGTATTTCAAGAGACGAGCGTTTCTTTCGATTCTACGTCAGGAAACCTGAACTAATGCAACTTCAAGTTTCGGCTTGAATCTTTTCGATAAATACGCTAGTTCCACGAGAAAACTTAAAAGAATCCAATCCGCGAGCGAAACTTGCGAGTTAGTCTGTAATAGGCAAGTAAAGTGAATGTCAAGTGAATCTTGCGTTTCCTTACGTTAAATCGGGAACGGATGCAAACTAAAGAGTGTGATTGAAATATTCATCTTTATTACGTTATTTCCATGCGGCAGCCTCGAGTATTTCAAGAGGCGAGCGTTTCTCTCGATTCTACGTCAGGAAACGTGAACTAATGCAACTTCAAGTTTCGGCTTGAATTTTTTCGATAAATACGCTAGTTCCACGAGAAAACATAAAAGAAACCAAACTGCGAGCGAAACTTGCTAGTTTGCCTGTAATAGGCGAAATAAAGTGCATGTCAAGTGAATCTTGCGTTTCCTTACGTTAAATCGGGAACGGATGCAAACTGAAGAGCGTGACTGAAATATTCAGCTTAATTACATTATTTCCATGCGGCAACCTCGACGATTTGAAACGGCGAGTGTTTCTTTCGATACTACATCAAGACACGTGAACAAATGCAAATTCACGTTTCGGCTTTAATTTTTTGAACCAAATACGCTAGTTCTACGAGAAAAGTAAAAGTAATCAATCTGCGAGCGAAACTTGCGAGTTTGCCTGTAATAGGCGAAGTAACGTGAATGTTAAGTAGTAGATGAGAGAGACCGGTTCTGGCGCAATTGGACCTGTTTTACCGGCCGAGTAGAGAGACCAGTTGGCACAGTTGGATCTGTTTTACCGGCCGAGTAGCAAAAACCAGTTGGCGCAGTTGGCGCTGTTTTTTATTTTTTTACCGACCGAATAGCAGCGGTCGGTAGACGCTGTTTTTTTTTACCGGCCGAATAGGGCCCCCTTCAGCGGTCGGTAGGCGCAGTTTTTTTTTTTCCGGCCGAATAGGGCTCCTTTCAGCGGTCGGTAGGCGCTGTTTTTTTTTTTACCGGCCGAATAGGGTCCCCTTC
>NW_014563697.1:0-847 GCF_001313825.1 Dinoponera quadriceps | reverse complement strand
AATGGGGACTAAATAAACAATATAATTTATTGTTTTCTCCCGCAATACGGACAAATTAAATCGAGATGGCAACGTATAAATTATGAAGTTGTTTGTGCGCACAAAGTCGGCGGTATTATTCAATAGATAGAGCATCTACCTTATTGTAGAGAAAAGAAGGAGCCGGGTTGCTATGTAGAGTTTCGTTCGTCGTTTGTTTTATTGGTAGCGTCACACCACCTTGGCTGTGATGCTTTCCTTGGAACGAGATGGACACTGAGAGAAATTTCACTCTGACTCGCGACTGACTTGTTGATGACAAAGTCAGTAGAGTTTGCAGACCGCACTAACGTTAAAAGACTGAGAGTTTTTACTGAATAAATGGTACTGATAGAATGATTGGTACAGACAGAACGATTAGTACTGACAAAACGATTGGTACTGACAGAACGTTTGGTACTGACAGAATGATTGGTATTGACAGAACAATTGGTACTGACAGAACGATTGGTACTGACTGTCCTAATGACCTTATTTATATGTTCTTCTTGGACTCCCTTTTTCTTCTATAACTGTGTAGTTTGCATTTTTGGTGGGAAAGCCAACGGACTTGTTGTTACACGGTGTTTTCAGATTTATAAGATAGGGCACGAAACGGATCATGCACATACGTTCTCATGTTTATAAGATAGGGCACTAAACGGATTATGCACATCAGTTCTCAGAGAGCGAAATAAATTTATTTTATCTAAATAATACGTAATGTTAAAAAAAATCGCATAACATAACTTATTTCATACACCGGGCATGACCGGTGGGGCAATACTTCAGCTATTCAGCGGCAGTGACTGCCGGATCTAAGTTAATT
>NW_014563696.1:0-2000 GCF_001313825.1 Dinoponera quadriceps | reverse complement strand
GATTACTATCGCAATGACTGGTCATCAGTAGGGTAAAACTAACCTGTCTTACAACGGTCTAAACACAGCTCACGTTCCCTGTTGGCGGGGAAACAATCCAACGTTTGGCGAATTCTGCTTCGCAATGATAGGAAAAGCCGACATCGAAAGCGATATCGCTATAAACGCTTGGCCGCCATAAGCCAGTTATCTCTTTCGTAACTTTTCTGACACCTCTTGCTGAAAACTCTTTAAATCAAAAGGATCGATAGGCCGTGCTTTTGCCGTCTCTATGCGTACTGAACATCGAGATCAAGCCAGCTTTTGCCCTTTTGCTGTACGCGAAGTTTCTGTCCTTGCTGAGCTGGCCTTAGGACACCTGCGTTATTTTTTGACAGATGTACCGCCCCAGTCAAACTCCCCGCCTGGCAGTGTACTCGAATCGGATCACGCGGGAGTATTGACGGCGATCGACCGAAGCTTCACTCCACTCTTACACGCTTGGCTCTAGAACACCGTGACCGCCGGGGCGTAAGCCCTCGGGGCACGCGCTCCGCCCAACTGAGTAAGTAAGGAAACGATGAAAGTAGTGATATTTCACCGGTGATGATGCCATATCCCACTTATGCTACTCCTCTCATGTCTCCTTACAGTGCCAGACTATATTCAAGCTCAACAGGGTCTTTCTTTCCCTGTTAATTTTTCAAAGCCCGTTCCCTTGGCAGTGGTTTCGCTAGAAAGTAGATAGGGACAGATTGGGAATCTCGTTAATCCATTCATGCGCGTCACTAATTAGATGACGAGGCATTTGGCTATTTTTTTTATGTTGCCCGTCCACATAAAATAGTCAAATGGCAACGGAAAGGGAAGGCTGGGGTCTACCTCCGCGTAACAGGCGAAGGGACCCCAGGACGCACAAAGGACGCATAAGGATTGGAGGACGGGTACCCCACATATACCCGCCGAACCGCTTCCCCCTAGCCGATCCCCGTCCGCGGCAAAGGGGCCCCCGTAAAGACCATCGTCGTCATTCTGTTCCACGTCGTCCAGTTGGTATGACTCCCTTGGAGAACACGTGTTGTGATTTCCCTCAGGAGTCTTTTCGTCAACCCCTTGTGGAAGAGTGCGTCAGCGGATCGGGATGACCATATGTCACGCCAGGATAACGTGCAGGAAGAAAACTGCACCCTGCTTGTGCCATACCTCAACGAGAGGGCGCGCTTTAGGCTGGTGTTATTGCCATAATAGCCACGCTTCCTCTCGTGATCGTCGTCCAAACATGAGGCTCCGCTGACTATTTGCACATCCACCACATGCATTTCGTCACCGCGCAGACACAGTAAATCGGGCTTCCTTTTGCTCTCCTCGGTGTCGAACACCGGCTCCTGCTCTACCGCCTATCCAGCATTGCGCAGCACCGCGGCAACGGTGTTTGCCACCGCATTATGGCGCTTGACGCGACCACCGTGGGTTCGGTGGCACTGCTGGATGATATGGGCGGCTTCCTCGGTGACGTTGCAGCCGCCGCCGCAGAGAATAGGGCGAGTAGTACTCCTCGTACCAAGTGTCGTGCGGACCAACGTCGGAAGACTGTTGATCCATACGTGGACGTATTGGACATAATCGCGTCCAGGAATAGCCAGCATCCAACTACTAGGAAGACAACGCGGTCCTGGGGCACAGTACAAGTTTCCTCCCGTCGACGGCGTTGTACAGTCGCCGACTTCACCAATGTTTCCGGAGGTGCGCTGTTGACGCTGTCGCCTCGTCGTCCAGGCCAAGGACCCGCTCCGCCCACCTGAGCTTGCGAAAAACCCAGGCGGACTCGGCGATGGCCCTGACCGTCGGCGACGACGATTGGTTAAGCCGCCTAAACCGGACGAGCATCAACCCCGGAACAGTGGTGGCAAGGGAGGGAACGTCCAAGCCACCGTCACGCACAGACGCGTGAAAGAAGCCAACTGCTGTATCTGGAGGAAGTCGTAACTACCGCTGTACGGCAGTGCGTATCTGTACGTCCA
>NW_014563695.1:0-1030 GCF_001313825.1 Dinoponera quadriceps | reverse complement strand
GAACGACATGTGGAAAATGTTTACACTCCGAGGAACATACAAATGGATCAACATCTTGCCGCGTCTCGTGTCGGAGTTCAACGGACGTAAGCATCGGACCATCGGTATGCGTTCTATCGATGTGACTCCAGCGATTGCGGAAAAACTTCTGAGTACGGTGTACAGCAACGTAAAAATCGCAGCGCCTGCTAGATTCAAAGTTGGTGACCATGTACGAGTTAGCAAATTCAAGACTGTCTTCGAAAAAGGTTATNGACGTACTCCGTCATGAAGGCATCTGTCGTGGAACGATTCAATCGCACGTTGAAGAACGACATGTGGAAAATGTTTACACTCCGAGGAACATACAAATGGATCAACATCTTGCCGCGTCTCGTGTCGGAGTTCAACGGACGTAAGCATCGGACCATCGGTATGCGTTCTATCGATGTGACTCCAGCGATTGCGGAAAAACTTCTGAGTACGGTGTACAGCAACGTAAAAATCGCAGCACTTGCTAGATTCAAAGTTGGTGACCATGTACGAGTTAGCAAATTCAAGACTGTCTTCGAAAAAGGTTATACACCGAACTGGACAACTGAAGTGTTTAAAATTGTGAAGGTGCAGCGTACTAATCCGGTCACTTATCTGCTGGAAGATTCTCGTAGAAAGTCTATCGCTGGAGGATTTTACGAATATGAGTTGCATCGCGTTGCTAATCCTGACGTATACCACGTGGAAAAAGTGTTGCGCAAGAAAGGTGACAAGGTTTATGTGAAATGGTTAGGATTTGACAATTCATATAATTCATGGATAAACAGGGATAATGTGTTTAAAAAATAAGTTTTATTATAACCTTTTGTATTACAAACAACATATATGTCTTATTCTACAAACATGTACGAGTAATATTTTCTTTATTATTTCAAATGAGTGTTACATATAAAAAAATGCGTGAATAACTATAGCGGTATATTAAAATGCCCCCATGGAAACATGTCAATCGAGTCGAGTATGATATACCGCTTGTCATCGTATGGACTTAGAGCGA
>NW_014563694.1:0-409 GCF_001313825.1 Dinoponera quadriceps | reverse complement strand
CCAATACACTCGTCGCAATCCCCGCCGACGAGGGGTTTCTTGTTAATGTTAAGCAACCTAGAATAAGTCAAATTATTGTAAAAATCTATTTAGAATACACGCATGAATATAACAACTGTATAATCTTATTTCATATTGAAAATACATGTAAAAGAGAAAAGAAAAAAAACCCATAAAAAAAAAATCAACAAAAACATAGTACTAGAATACGTTTATAAAAAAATATTTATATATTTCACTCTATATATAGAAGCGCCCGCGCGATATTATCCTTACCTCCTTTTCTATTTTGCATACGCAACATAATGTCATAAGTATACTCTAATTGTAAGAAACGAATAAGAAGAAAAATAAAAAAAAAATAATAAGAAAAATGTGTACCCGTTCATATAATATGACAAACGAACAT
>NW_014563693.1:0-444 GCF_001313825.1 Dinoponera quadriceps | reverse complement strand
AATTGTTTCCTCGCTCTTACTTCGTCAATGATACATCGACAGAGTCGAAAAGTTACTTGCCAACGTTCACACGTGTGTGTTGCTCTGGTCTTTTTTTTAATATGAACAAAAAAGCGATTGTGCATGTGTGTGTGTGTGTGTGTGTGTGTAATCTATGCAAACAGAAATTACATTCTACAATCGAAAAGGACGTGAATACTCACGTACACACGCACGCGTGTACGTAACGGAGGTAGTAGTCTATTTGTAGCTCGCGAAATTTATAAAGAGGCAAGTTTACGATCACAGAAAAGAGCTATGCGCACACACGTCGTCGTATTTTCGTGGACGTGTATCGACGAAACGAAACGGCGCCCGGCGCGCTCCGCCGGACGAGAACTTTCTATTACGTTAAAGCGGCCAATTTCGTTCTCTCTCTCTCTCTCTCTCTCTCTCTCTCTCTCT
>NW_014563692.1:0-519 GCF_001313825.1 Dinoponera quadriceps | reverse complement strand
ATTAAATTTCGAATAAATGACTGAAGAGAAATGTTGGTAACTCGCAATAAATAAATAATTAACAACGATCATATGTTTACCCTCTACGCGTCGCGCCGCAGCGGAGGCGATCATAAACGATTGGAAATTACATGTACTTCTCAACCAGTTACGACAATGAGGCTTAGATTTTCGATTCCTTATTAAATTTCGAATAAAAGAGTGAAGAAAAATGTTGGTGACTCGCAATAGGTAAATAATAACAACGATCATTTGTTTACCCTCTACGCGCCGCTCCGCAANGCGCCGCGCCGCAGCGGACGCGATCATAAACGATTGGACATTACAAGTACTTCTCAATCAATTACGACAATGAGGCTTAGATATTTCGATTCCTTATTAAATTTCGAATAAATGAGTGAAGAAAAATGTTGGTAACTCGCAATGGGTAAATAATTAGCAACGATCGTATGTTTATCTTCTACGCGCCACGCCGCAGCGAAGGCGATTATAAACGATTGGAAATTACATGTACTTCCA
>NW_014563691.1:0-2735 GCF_001313825.1 Dinoponera quadriceps | reverse complement strand
GTGTTCTTCGTTTATGCAAAGAAGGAATATATCCGATTGCTTCATTTGACCCTGTAATTTATTTTTCAGCGACAGAAGCGTCGACGTCTATTTCCGATCCTAGAGTCATTTTAAATGGGATTCTTTAGATGATGGTTAAAGACCCTAGCTCTCTAATAAGGAGAACACGGTCTCGAAATTAATGAGCGAGCTATTCGGAGATTAACAATCTTCAGCCATCGAAGCTTTATCCAATCCGATCGTACTGAAAACAGCGAGATCCAAAGTACGTTTGGGGCTAAAAGAGGAGGTGCGTTCGATCATCTTGTATAAGTAAAAACTTAAGGGCGGGCTGGTATGTGTAAGGCCTTCTAAGATCAACCTGGAGTTGCGTGCTGCCTTTGCGAAACGACAAAGCATCTTAATAAGAGACAAACTTCAGTCAAAAGAACCGTTCCAAGTCGGAGCTCTCAATGCATTAAGTTCCGACATATCGAATTTGTTAAAACTTCAACAAAAGACATCCCTTGACGAAGGCACGAAAGCTGCCGTTAAAAAGTTAGCGGAGGGGATTCATCTGTTGGTAGACTACTAGTTCCGTCTATCGTTAACCAGGTTTTATAAAGTCTTGCCTATCTTTTGTAGGGACGTCAGCGGCTGATTGTTCGTCGGTAGACGATTAGTTTTTTGGGTAAGGATTTGCAGAGAATCTGAGATCAGTTCAAGCATGTGAGAAAGCAGGCAAGAAATTATCAAAGCAAATTGCTGCTCCGACGATAGTGAATAAAACGGTTCTCCATCCAATACGTCAACTACCAATACAGTAAATCTCAACACGAGATGTGAGAAATTATAAGACCCTACTCACCGAACGCCATCCACGGCTCGCAAGTCAGGAGCCACTTATCGAGCGAGCCGCTATCAGGTTCTTCGGGCTCGATCCCGCTCTCAGGCCTGCCGTTAGAAAAAATAAGAAAAGCAGGGAGATTATCTCGTTATATAGCAGTGTTTGAAAAATTAACTGCTGATCCTGAAATATTGTAGGCAGTCCGCGACTATCGTATCCTTTTTTACTCCCAGCCGCTAACCCGCGTTTTCCTGCAGGAACCTGATATTGCTAAAACCGTTGCAGAAGCCTGCGAAAGGAAATCCTGCGTTTGGTCTCAAAAGGGACTATAGAGATAGTGACTTCTTCTATAGATCAATATCTATCACGTTTTTTCTTATCGAGAAGACATTAGGAGGAATAAGCTTTAATCTGAACTTTAAAGATCTAAATTGATATCTTAAATCCCATTTTTATCCAGAAAATTGGCGTATGGTAGTCCAGTTGATGATTAAAAATTCGTGCATGACAATAGTTGATTTAGAGGACACCTACTTAATCGTTCCAATTTCTCCCGAAGACCGCAGGTCTTCGATTCCAATGGCGCAAGATCACATAGTTCTGCCATTCGGCCTCTCTACAGCGCAGGATATTTTTAGAAAAATCCTACATCTGGTAGTGGCACATTTACGAGGGAGAAGACTGTGTTTAATGGTCTACTTAGATGATTCCCCTTTTTCGACACCTTCAAGGAAGATCGTTCACGAATCTGAGGTCATCTTTAGATTTATTATCATTTTTCGGTTTGATTTTCAATTAGTTAAAATCGTAGTTAGTTCCTTCAAAATGTTAAAATACGAAGGTTTGATTTTCAGTTTAGTCCTCAAATCGATTACAATTTCTTCTAAGCGCCAAGAGGATATTCATAAAATGTTTAATTTTTTTTCAGCAAAATCCAATTGTCTGAGCAGGGATTTTGCAAGCTTGATTGGCTTTTTATTTCAGTTTGCCTTGCTGTTCAATATGGACTATTATATACAAAGGAGTTTGAAAATGAAAAATGTCTAGCTTTATCGAGAGCCAACGGAAGCTACGCTGCAGAAATTGGATACATTGTTGGACATTCCATTGTATCTAAACAAATATTTTCAACGGTAAATTAATATATTTTTTGACAGATACCAGACTTTATTTAATATTACAACAGATAAAATATAATTTTTTCCGCTCAGAAGTACCAACACGAGAATGTTCCTGCAGGCATCTCTTTCGGATTGGGAAGCTTCTTGTGGGGAACTCCGCACTCGCGGATGATGATCAAAGACGAAAATTGTAATCATATTAATTTTTTGGAACTTAAAGCAGCATTCTACACTTTAAAATATTTTGCAGCTGATTTTTCCGACTGTGAGGTTTTTCTTAGGTTAGACAATACGACAGCGATCGCTTACATCAACCGTTTTAGTTTCATTCATCATCCGCATTTAATGATTATCAAAATAGATATAGTGATGATATGAAAAACATATCTTTTTTTTGCGTCATACGGGAAAAATGGTTGATATCTCTGTAAAACTCAAAAAATATAAGTTTAATAGAAAAATGTATCAGACAAAAGTTGTAGGCTATGATAAGTTCCATTTACTAAAATTATCAGTTTGACCTTGAGTAGAGTCGCCAAAGTCAGAACAAGGCCAACTTGAATTTTTTAATGTAACTCCCTAGATTTTATTACATATCATTATAACCTTTCTTGAGATCTTTTCAAAACACTATATCAAAATATTTTTTCGTTAAGTACTTTTCAAGTTAAGGCTTGTGACGATGCAAATTTTTGCTCGTCACTCAGGCCGTGGCCTGGCCGAAGGGGAAGCCGGGGGTTCATGCCTTCTCGTAAGAGAAGGCGACCGAGTTACAAATTTTTGGTCAT
>NW_014563690.1:0-389 GCF_001313825.1 Dinoponera quadriceps | reverse complement strand
TCAGTTCACTGTATAAATCTACCAACGCAGGGTAGCGATCTACGCAGATCTAAACTGTCCATATGTCCTGCGTGTCGATCAATATACAACATCAGAAGATATAAAATCGTGCATCGTATAACGCACGGGTCGAAATGTACCGCTGTTATGTATAATACACGTTATTTAGAAATTTAAAATCTATAAAATGAAACGCTTTGATAATAAATAGAAAGTATTTTGTCCTTATCATCAAAGCAAAAATAGATACGAAATCGGACACTGTAGCTGCCTTTATTTTTTGGCATCATCAACATTGCGCACTACGCTCCTTTATGTTACGAGATATAGCGAGGCGCTTATATTGCATCATTGAAATGTCACGATCCGCAAAAATTGAAGAGTTTCTG
>NW_014563689.1:0-492 GCF_001313825.1 Dinoponera quadriceps | reverse complement strand
TAAATAAAAACAATGAGTCACCTGCTGCAGAAACAGAAAAAGTCGTCCCTTTAAATCAGAAGACTTGCACAGATATCAAAACTCCAGTAGCTTCTGTGGAAAGTGTAAGTACAAGTGCTAAATTGCACTTGCCTACTTCAAAAGCAGAACAACAACATCGGTGTAGTGGTTTTATAACCATAACATTCATTCTCGTGAATGAGCATTCAGATGAGGAGATTGCCCCAAATTTTAATGCACTTCCGAGGCCAAAAGCTTGTTGAAATTAGCCTTAAAAAGTAGATTATGGCAGTATGGAAAAGCCACCTATGAAAGAAAAAGGACCTACAAAAATGTCTATTCCGTCTCTGTCAGATGTAAGAAAAATACGTTAAAATACTTTTTTATACAATTTTTTACACAATTAAATCACGTAATAAATTTTTTTGACAAGTAAATATAAATATCAATTATTTCTTTTAGTTTGAAGATATGGATGAAGAAGGAGGATCT
>NW_014563688.1:0-403 GCF_001313825.1 Dinoponera quadriceps | reverse complement strand
GCGCTGCGATGTCACATTCCAAAGTGTAGGAGTATAAGTAACGTGCAGAAAGAGCATCAATGTCCTACATGCCCCGAATCGTTTGATACTAGGGTAGGACTGTCTCTGCACGAAAGACATCGGCATCCCAATATCAGGAACGAGCGACGACGGGAAATAATTGAGAAACCAGGTGGTAAAAAGGGCAGGATGTTGTCGGTGTGGACGGAAGAAGAAGTGGTCCGGCTGAAAGAGCTGGATGTTAGGTTCGGAAAAGAGAAACAGCCAAACATTAAAATTCAGCAATATATGCCGACTAAAACTACAAAACAAATTAGTGACAAAAGAAGGGGTTTAGTAAACGAACCTGTAGCAAGAGTGCAGGAGGAAACGAACGAAGAAAGTTCGGACGACGACGTGCAGG
>NW_014563687.1:0-1559 GCF_001313825.1 Dinoponera quadriceps | reverse complement strand
TCTCTCTCTCGTCACCGCCAAGGGTCTTTCTGCTCCGGGACTCCTCCACTAAACTTCACACGCGTTTTCCTCGGCCCGGTAGCAAAAGTACGAAAAAGGACAACGTGAGACGGTACGGTAGCTCCGACTCTTACTCGACGATAGCTCTCACTCGTTGGTAACGATAACTCCAACTGATCCAAAATTTGGTAACCGACAAGGTCGTAATGAGCCGCTACCTCTTCCCCCTTCCTTTTCGGCAGCCGAATCTTTGCCGGCGGTGCCCGAGTCGCCTCCGAGCCCGCCGCTCCACCGCCGGTCTTTTCCGGCGCGGTCCCGCGGCTCCGGGCTCCGTTATCCTGAGCGCGACCTCGGCCCGCCGGCCCTACCGTCGTCGAGGGGTCGAAGGGGTAGCCCCGGTGGTGTCGGCAGCGGCCCCTCGTCGGTCATCTCAGAACAGAGGACGGCGTGGTCCTCCGCCCGGCGGTGGACACTCCTTCTTCTTCTCGCCACCCTTCGGAGCGGGGTGTACACTCGGTCGGGGCGCGGGGCTCGCCTCTACCGCCACCGCGCGCCCGCGGCGCGCGGTCTTCGCTAACTCAAAAAAGGTACAAACAAAAAAAAACTAATAACATTAATTCGGCGCGCTCCTATGAGCACACCACTTGCCCTACGATAGGGCCTTCGCCCTTGGGACGGGCGCTCCGAGCCGCCACGTCACAGCGGAAAGGAAACCAACTAATTACCACTTTTATTTTTCTTTATTTTCCTTTCTCTTCTTTTCCCCTCCCCCTCCTAAAGCCATCTATACCCTCTCTATGTTATACATTTCCCAAAATCTATAAGTATTCCACGGCCAGGGCTCGTTCCAATCGTCCTCCCCAATCTGCCAAAAATCATTTGCCGCACTCCAGAGATAATTTCTTAGTTTAACCAGATCCAACTTCTCCCAACGGCTTCTCGACCCCCGGACAAGGCACGCCTTCTCGTACATCTGAAAAAGGGAAAGAAGAAATTTAAAATCAGGCCTTGCCAAAAAAGGAATATTCTGCTTACTCTTGATATATACTTACCCGCACAAAAGTTTCAAAGGCATTTCTCTCCTCCCTAATAGTCACTATCTTCATTTTGTTTTTCTCTTGTTCTCTCTCCTTTCTTTTTCCTCTTCTTCTTTCTTTTTTGACTTTTCCTTCTGTCACTTCTCGTCCTTTCCTTTTTCTTCAACGAGCGCACTTCGAATGACGGTTGTCTAAACCGAATCGTACCACCTATACTTAAGAAAGCTGGGTAAGCAGTAACTCAAAGCCACCCGATAAATAGGACATCAACACAACGCGCGCACTCATAGAATAAAACTTTCCACCGACACTTATCTAAATTAACAGAAAGCCTGTCTAAATTAACAAAAGGCCACGGCACTTTATCGTTCATAAAAAAATTCCAACCCCCGTTTCTGTTAGCGTATTAAAATTTAAAATTGATCAGACAACTCCGCGCCTCCTGACCTGATGTGATATTTAAATATTATATGTAACTATTAGGTTGGTGCATATGAAATGTCGGATTCTTAAGTGATTGTA
>NW_014563686.1:0-664 GCF_001313825.1 Dinoponera quadriceps | reverse complement strand
GCGGGACGATCGGCACAAAATCACGGTCAAGATCCGCAATAACATGAAGAGGAGCCCGAGTCGTACTCCGCCTCCTCGCGTGAAGCGGAGCCGTTCGTCGATGGGACGGTAAGATGTCTTCCGATGATAACAACAACGACGATGACGGCGGCGGCATTGCGACTCGCGACCGTCGAGAAGGCAGCTCTCCTCGGCGATAACTTCGCGTGCCCGTGTCTTTCTTCATCGACGAGACCACGCTCGAAATCAAGCCACACGCGTCCCTTTTCGGCCTTCATACTTTTCTTTCCGCCCTTCCGCTTTTGTTCGTTGTGAGAGAGAGAAAGAGAGAAAGAAAGAAAGAAAGAGAAAGAGAGAAAGAAAAGAGAAGCCGCGGTGATGTATAGCGATNTTTTTTTTTTGTTATTCCAACGTGTCATATTGTGTATTGTGCATGTGCTGTTATAAATATGTAATTGGTGGGTCACGTGGTCACAGCTGTTGAGAGCAGCAAAAATCCACACATCTACATCGCTAGCGATATATCTCGAGGAGAGAGAGAGAAATTCGATGGGAGGAATTTCTGTAATATTTTCGGAATTACAGTAAAAAAACACACACACACACACACACACTCTTAATCTTGGTATCAAAACTCTTTATCTGTGAATCAACAGTGCTATGT
>NW_014563685.1:266-551 GCF_001313825.1 Dinoponera quadriceps | reverse complement strand
AGGGCATTCGAAGTTCACGCCACACTAGACGGAGGTTCCACGTAGCACCACCAGGGGACCCGAGCGGCGCATTTCTCAAGTGCTCTCAACAGGCGCGTAGTTGATAAATAAGCAATCCATGTTCCTACAGCTAGCGGAGTACAACAAACGCGCTCCGAAATATATCGCCGAAGGAAGCTACGGAAGAACGGAACGACAACGAAATCCCGGCTCTCGACGGAGTGGGGCCGATTACTCGTCGGCCCACAAGGCCACCTAGGAAACGCTCACCCAGCAACATCTGAA
>NW_014563685.1:0-248 GCF_001313825.1 Dinoponera quadriceps | reverse complement strand
TTACACCCTCCGCAGCCGATCCGCCGACCAGTCATTCTCACCGCAGAATTAGAAGAGCGACTTTGGGAGCATATCCTCTTCGCACAAAGGCGACTATTTCCTTAAGCACCCGTAGGCAAACATGAAATTCGCCTACAGCTACTGATCGCCATACCAAACTACACCGCCATCTCGATCAAGCCGAAGTCCCGCCAGTACTGATCCCTGTCTACCGACCTCCGATCTTGCTTCGACCTTGAAGGATCATA
>NW_014563684.1:1588-1830 GCF_001313825.1 Dinoponera quadriceps | reverse complement strand
CCTTTTTGTCTCTTTGTTTTCTCCGTGATGGAATATGCGGCAATTTGTCATGAATTCAACTCGACGAATTATCTTCAGTTTACCACACCGTGTCTAATTTTTTGTTACTACGAGGGTGAATCAAATACGAGAGGGACGCAAAAAATTGGATTTTTGTATAAAAACTTTATTTATTAACTTTATTACAAACTTCCTTCAGTCACCTTCAAAGTACTCTCCATTAGATGCGATGCACTTGTCAA
>NW_014563684.1:0-1512 GCF_001313825.1 Dinoponera quadriceps | reverse complement strand
AAAACGCTTCCCTTTTCACCAAAGTCATTACAGGTGATGAGAGTTGGTGTTACGGGTATGACCCAGAAACTAAGTAAGCGTCAAGCCAGTGGAAGACTCCCAACTCTCACAGACCAAAAAAGCAAGACAAGTAAGGTTGAATGTGAAGACGATGAAAATTATTTTTTTTTATGTTCGTGGAATTGTGCATCGGTAATTTGTTCCCCCTGGTCAGACCGTTAACCAGCACTTTTATTTGGAAGTTTTAAGATGTCTGCGAGAGGATGTGCGGAGGAAACGCAAGGAAATTTGGCGATCAGGTGACTGATTCCTTCATCACGACAACGTCCCCGCACACACGGTCTTACGAGTGACTCATTATTTGGCCTCTCGGGGATGGCCTGTCGTTCCCCACCCTCCATATTCATCAGACCTAGCCCCGTGCGACTTTTCTCTGTTTCCGAGAATGAAGAAAAATCTAAAAGGGAAGCGTTTTGATGATGTGGAGGCGGTAAAAACAGCTTCGCAAAGGGCATTGGACGATATCAAAGTTGAAGAGTTCCAGAGATGCTTCAAACATCTGGGAAAAAAGACTTGACAAGTGCATCGCATCTAATGGAGAGTACTTTGAAGGTGACTGAAGGAATTTTGTAAAAAAGTTAATAAATAAAGTTTTTATAAAAAAGTCCGGTTTTTTTTGGGTCCCCCCTCGTATAAACCGGAATTACTTTTATACCTGCAGTGAGGCAAACGGAGAGAGGCCAGATATCTGANGAAAATAATGAAAGAAACAAGCGCCGCCAGACGAATAAACATCTGAAAATCTCGAGCCCGCTGACCATACGGACTTCGAAAATATGCGCCGGGTTGAACGTGTTAATAAACAACAGTACTAATAATTAGTACTTATTAACACTCGTTGCAGAAATGTAAACAATAAACATCCATTATCTTAATTGCGGTCGGTAAGCAGTGTCCATTTAATCCTGTCCATATTAAATGTTTTGTTGAAATTTAGTTACAGGACACTCTACTTAAGATAAAACTGTGTTATTCTCTAAAATTACTAACCAAATCGTTATTGATGACAATTCTAACAATAATAAAAGATAAAAATAAAGGAAATTAATTAGGAAAAGTGATTTAATTATAATACTTTTATGTAGAATAGACACGTGTTCGCTTAATTTTGCCCCTGACTGTATATTTGTATTTTAATGTTGAAACATGCTCCGTGTGTTAAAAAATTACAGGAGACGCAAAAAGGACGGGAAATTAATTTTAAGGAATACACTGTGGAAATGCAAATAAAATTCCGTCGAGAGGAAATAAATTCGTAAGAAAATAAAGTTAGGCACGAAAAAACGAAAAAAAGGGGGTGAGAGGAAATTATATATATATTTTCACGTCCTGGACGGTCCGCGACACGCGTAACGGGAGCGGCTCCGCCACGCTTCGCATCTAATTAAGCCGAGAGGGAAAGTGGGAAGGTTTTACGCGTGAAGTAGAATCGCGGAATAAATAGGATTATTA
>NW_014563683.1:0-613 GCF_001313825.1 Dinoponera quadriceps | reverse complement strand
TGGAACTCTTCAACTTTGATATCGTCCAGAGCCTTTGCGAAGCTGTTTTGACCGCCTCCACATCATTAAAACGCTTTCTTTTCACCAAAGTCATTACAGGTGATGAGAGTTGGTGTTACGGGTATAACCCAGAAACTAAGCAAGCGTCAAGCCAGTGGAAGACTCCCAACTCTCACAGACCAAAAAAGCAAGACAAGTAAGGTTGAATGTGAAGACGATGATAATTGTTTTTGTTTTGTTCGTGGAATTGTGCATCGGGAATTTGTTCNGTTAACCAGCACTTTTATTTGGAAGTTTTAAGATGTCTGCGAGAGGATGTGCGGAGGAAACGCAAGGAAATTTGGCGATCAGGTGACTGATTCCTTCATTACGACAACGTCCCCGCACACACGGTCTTACGAGTGACTCATTATTTGGCCTCTCGGGGATGGCCTGTCGTTCCCCACCCTACATATTCATCAGACCTAGCCCCGTGCGATTTTTCTCTGTTTCCGAGAATGAAGAAAAATCTAAAAGGGAAGCGTTTTGATGATGTGAAGGCGGTAAAAACAGCTTCGCAAAAGACATTGGACGATATCAAAGTTGAAGAGTTCCAGAGATGCTTCAAACATCT
>NW_014563682.1:0-944 GCF_001313825.1 Dinoponera quadriceps | reverse complement strand
AATTCCCCTCTCAACACACTCATATGGTCCTATCCCAGGTAAAGAGATTAAGTTCTTTGACCAAAATAAAGGACCACCTAACGTACGTTCTGTGATCGGAGTAAATGGACCTCTCCGGACCTTGACCTTATCTGCAGACTTACCAGTACGTTTAGGACTCGCCAGTGCGCGAGTAAACAATTTTGTTGCGTTCGACCTCTTCTAGGACGTAACACTATAAACAACGGCGAACACAATATACGGGAGGAACACCCGTTTCCCTAATTGAACGATGGAATGAACAATTGCATCACCGCGACCGGTATCCTGAAGAGCGTCGACGGCATCTAGAAGGCTGTGATACAAGAACGACGTGAGCAACCTGGAGGAGAAATATCCGGAAAACAAGTCGAGCGAAATTAGTAGTGGGAAGCTCATTTCCAGCTACGCCACAAATGACATCGCTAAACAAGGTACAAGAGTCAAAGATGTTGCGTCTCTGTAACGGTGACGCAACCGACGATACGTCTCAAGCTGCTCAAAGCATACATGTACTATTTTCTCGCGGCGTCTGACGCAATTGTCACAGCTTACGCCTTGTTCTGTTTTACTGAAGCGACACCTATTTCGTACAATGCTTCTGTAGTGAAACTATTTTATCGTACGCAACTTATGTCGCATGACACACGAGATATTCGCAAAAAAGCCTATAATAATTTAACAGCGAAGGAACTAACGCACGATTAACATTTAGCGATGGACGTCGCGATACCGGTTGACGCGGACAAGAAGGAAAACGCCAACGTGGCATTGCTCGAGGACTCCATTGCGGTGGCGCCGGAGAGATATCTGACTTCGGAATGGATGCAGTTCTACATCATCCTGAGTCGTGATCTCGCAGAGATTGGGTGGGTATTTAAAAAAAAAACCGAGAAGCTCGTCTCTTGACTGTTGTATAGTCTCTC
>NW_014563681.1:0-2608 GCF_001313825.1 Dinoponera quadriceps | reverse complement strand
AGTAACAGTGTCGTCGAAACTGAGCATAACAGCAATAGCGAATTTGCTGAGCCACTTTAACGGAGGTACTGATGACTACGAAAATCGGGAACGACAATTTGTTAATTAACAGTGTTCTGTTGAGGAGGGCGTATAGACTGACGAAAGGTTATATCAAAGTCTTGATTACTATGAGATTGAAAGGGAGGGCACTGGAGAGGTTCCATTCTAACCCTACCCGCATATAGTCTTCCGTCGACAATCTACTCAGTGAGCTGCGTGAAATGTTTGACCATCGTCCGGCCAAGATGGAGTTGAGAAAAACGTTCGAGCAAAGAGCCTGGCAGAGAGGTGAGTCGTTTCACAAATACGTTCACGCAAAGACGATTCTTGCTAATCAAGTACCCATCGACAAGGACGAAATATTAGATTACATCATCGATGGCATACCAGTCACGAGCCTGAGGTCCAAGCGCGCGTCGGTGAATTTGCAACAAAGGCGTCACTGCTTCGGGCGTTTGAAACGGTAAACCTAAGGGAAAGATTTACTACCAGCGCCGCGAGAAGAGCGGAGGCAAGCGGAGGCCATCGTCAGGGTGCTGAAAAGGCGGACAAAAAGAGGTGCCACGTAATGAGAAGCGGTGTTACAACTGCGGCCAGCGGAATCACGTAGGCGCCGACTGTCCAACGAAATCGGAAAGTCTGAAGTATTTTAGTTGCGATGAGCGCAGACACCTTGCGTCAGAGTATAAGCAGCGAGAAAACAAACATAAACAAAACAAATATAATTATGAGAGATGCTCGTAAAAAGTACATGAAAGAAGCGTCGATTAACAATCAGAAAATAGAAGCATTTATCGATACCGGTAGCAATATTTGTTTAATGCGTGAGGATCAGCATATTAGAATAGGCGCTGTTGCGAGTCCGAAACGTCGCGGTAATGTGGAGTTGCCCGATACAGCGCAGTAGAGCGGGAGAAGGTGGTGAGGCGCGATGGTTAATAAAGTGTTTCTTCGATTGATAAAAATTAAACTTGTCTTTATTACTTGATTGCCCGATACAATTTTACGTATGCGTCCGACAGCGTGTCGATGCTCGAGAGTTGAGAGGTAGAGTCGCGCCCGCGCCGATCTTATGTCCCCTTTTATCCTCTTCCTATGTCTTAATCATGGGGGACGATTTGGATGTGTCAACGCCACGTGAGTGTGGACGCTGACCATCCTGATTTTTATATTTCCTTTGCCAGAATGTGGGGTTGCATTTCCGCAAAGCGACGTTCGGTAATTCGAATCGTGGCCTTCGTTTATGATTATCGTTTTGCTTACAACAGCGCGCTAAAATGGGAAAAGAACCAAATTCAATTCCGCGGTATAGGTTCAGGTGATAAAATAACTTAGGACGGATTTAACGCGATTACAACCATTGAGAATAACGATTACCCAATTCTTATTCATGTTATTTCGGATATGCTCATGAAACACAGCTTGCTGATCGGTGAAGATTCCTAGATACTGTTCAAATCACGATGACTGCCGGTAATATTGTTATGGATGCCCCAAAACTTATTTCAGAAAATAAAGAATTCAACGAAATATGCCAGATAAATTTAGATTTTGACTAAGCAAATGGTACGGATGTAACTCACATTCCAGATATAAAGCACAGAGACGCGATTGAAAATTTAATTAACCAGTACGTACCTGAGGAAACTCGAGAAGTTGAATTAAAAATGACGATATTATCAAAAGACGACGAGCTTGTATATCAGAGAGCAAGACGGTGATCGCCATTAGAAAAGAAACAATTAACACGTTGAGCGCGACGTCAGTCCCTCGGGACTGACAGTGAACTTCCCGTTCTGGCGGCGTCGGTCCCTGGAGGCTGAGAGTACACTTTTCGTTCAAGCGGCGTCACTCTTTAGGGACTGACAGTGGACTTTTCGTTTTGGCGACATTGGTGCGTGAAACCAGCATTGTCAAGAGTTAAAAAATTAATGTTATAATTTTAATGGAGGTTATTAAAACATTTTAAGCAAAGGTGAAGATGAGATTTGCACATATTACAATGAGATTGATCGTCTCTTGGAGGTCACCTTCTTGCCGTTCCCCATTCCTTTATCTTCTGTTTATAATTTGTATACTTATGCATTGGCTGCACCATCCCACAGTAAAGTGAAACAAAGTAATCTTCTGTTCATACTCTCTATCCCAAAAACCTCTTGAGCGCTTGGCATTGAGTGCTCGCTCGCTGCCGCCTGAGCGGAAAGGATAGCAAAATCGGCGCCGCGCTCAACATGTTAAACGCGCAAATAAGCGGATGGATAAGTGAAGGCATTGTGCAGCCATCTTTGTCGGAGTGCGCGAGTCGAATTGTGTTAACTAAAAAAGAAGATGGTTCAACTAGATTGTGCGTAGAATATCGACAATTAAATAAAAAGGTAATCAATGATCAATACCACTTACCACTTGTAGAGGATCAGCATGATTTATTACAAGGCGCGAAATATTTTAGGTACACTCGATTTAAAAAAATGGATTCTTTTACATTCCGGTGGATGTACAGAGTTAAAAATTTACTGTTTTTTTTCATAATAGATGGGCATTACAAATTTCTGCGAGTTTCTTTTGG
>NW_014563680.1:0-2230 GCF_001313825.1 Dinoponera quadriceps | reverse complement strand
ATAAAAGGTCAACCTGGGTTTTCTATAGCTGGAAATCCTCACCTAACCCATCGTATTCGCCCAATAACTTACCGACGTTCTTAATGTCGATGGTGGTATGCGAAATCGTGGATGAATTAATTGTAGGTAAATGATGTAATAATTCATTCTCTGGCCTAAGTATTTCAAGCTCTTTGAACATTACCTCTCTCTCTCTCTCTCTCTCTCTCTGGTCGTCAATTCGGCCTCCCGACGGGTGTAATCATCTTCATATTGATTCTGTTCGTGGTTATCATACAACGTTTCTCTCGCCGGAGCTTCCAGCCCGGCCACAACCTCTATTGTAGCCGCTGCTTCTTGGATCCAGCCTCCTGTGGGGTCGGTATCATGCAACCTAGCTATCAGCTTGGTTTTCCGTCCGCTCGTTTGTAACTGACGCTGTCGTAGTGCCTGTTTCAGTTGTTCAACGTTTAACTGCTGCGGATTCATTTCGACGAGTTGCTTTTTTCCGAGGTTACGTTCACATGTATACAGAATGAACCGTCGTTTCTTTCGGATGCACACAGCGATTCCTCCGGATATACTTGGCGGTTTAACGGATCATCCCACTTCTGATATTGTGGGCCTATTTTTTACCAAAAAGTAGAACTCCCATTTTATCAATATATAAACTCACAATATACTTTTATGTTAGCACAAATAAAACTTTATTTTTCGCCATTAACAGCTTATGTGTCTCTCTAACAACCGTTGTTTATTAATTTGTCTTTTTTTTTTATCGCACAGCCTTCTCGTAGGCAAGCGGCTATGTTGGTCGATAACCTAGGACGCTTGTATTGGCAACGGAGCAGTATTGATATTGAGGCCCACATTTCTTTCTTCTTTTCTTTTCTTCTTTCCTTTCCTGTTTTTCTTTTCTTAAGTATCGAACTCATCATGAATTTCATACTCAATAAACGCATCATTTCGTTACCCGAGCGATGTGTACGCGAGTACAGTCATTTGTGATCTCCGACTTTTCCTATACGTTATGCGAGAGAGCGTTACGTTTCGGAGTGTGTATGTAGCCTAAATACATTTATATATGATTGTACTCTAAACAAACGAGAGAGGGAGACCATCACATTATTAGCGTGAACACGCACACGAGAGCCACGACGCCCGGCCGTACGCTTGCTTTCGCGAGGTATAAGGCGAGACGAGAGAGAGGCAGGGCGCTCGCGGGGCGTTGCTCGGTAATCGAGTGATTAAAATTATAATTTCGCCGTAATCACGGCGTTCTATTAGGGCGCACACGTCGCGCCGCGCACCACGCGCGAGTCTAATTAATATTAAAGGACCGAAATTAATAATTAAGAGCGTCACGCTAGCGGCCGGCGGAAGGCGCGCGCGGTTTTTGACGGCTCGGCGGCGCAACCATGTGTACGTGCCCTGTGCGAATAATGACGGTCCCGAGCGGACTTCATTATACCGCGTTGGCGATTGTCATTTTTCCCGCTCCTCCCTTTTTCATCCCGAGTGAGTGGGATTTAATTTCAACTGCGACGCATCGTGTTACGTGTCTCTTTCTCTCTCTCCCTCTCTCTCTCTCTCTCTCTCTCTTTCTCTCTCTCTCTCTCTCTGTCACCTTATTTTCCCTTTGAAACGCATTTGGCCGACGCGGCGCAGCGCGACTCGACGCGCCGTAACGGGGGATATCAGATTTTTATTGGAATTCTTCCTACGTGTACCTCCTACAGATTTTGTAGCGCGCCTCGCCGGGCACTCGCGGTAATCCAGTTGCGTCTTAACCCTAATCTGGCACACTGCGTTCGTTTTCTCGACTTTAGCCGATTTTTAATTTGGAATTTCTCGCAAGCTAGTGAAACGACGTGGACTTTTGTTTCTTGCTCTAAAAACGAATTATAGTTGGGGAAATGTTAGATTTGAACATAGTGTTAAGCCATTTCAATTTCCTCCCGTATAAAGAAAAAGTGAAGTCGCTTTGGAGTCGTGACTGACCCTATTGCGATATTGAGTTGTACAAAATAAAGTACAAAATAAAGAAAGATGATTTTTCATTATATTTCGGTTCTGTATTCGGTTCTGTATTCGGTTACATATAATACGTAAAAAAAGTTTTGTGTATAAGTTGTTTATTTATTTTTGGCTATATTATACATTTGTTACTTCCGTTAAGCTACAAAAAACTTGATTTCTTTTCGCCAATTGTTTGTTGGATTTTGTGTCTGACGGAAAAGTATTTAGACAC
>NW_014563679.1:0-975 GCF_001313825.1 Dinoponera quadriceps | reverse complement strand
ATTGAGGTGACCTTCATGTGACTTTCAAATAATTCTTCAAGGTCAAACCAATGGTACCTTCTTATGGCCCCTCAAAACCAAACAACTTTTGTCTGAAAAATTTTTCTCTTCCGGGCTTGGTTTTCGAAATATTCGACTGGATGGATTAAAATGGTCCATCCTGTATATACGAGGTCTGTTCAAAAAGTATAGCAAATTTTGAATTTCCGCGGATTAAGTACATTCGATTTTCGATTTTTTGTGGCGTTATGTTGGTACACATGTCCTTCACTTATGCCGACAAGTTCGGCCATTTTGAATATTCACTTTATTTTCGACAGCTGTTTTGCTTGGACGTGTTTTGGCTCGTCTTCGATTTTTTGCCTATTCCAAAAAATGGGTCGAAGAATCTGTATCAAATTTTGTGTGAAAAACAAAATTAAATGCGCGGACGCATTCCAAATGTTGACTGTGGCATATGGTGAAACTACCTTGGACCGAAGCAAAGTTTATCGGTGGTACAAAATGTTCTCAGAGGGCCGAGAAAATGTGAACCACGAAAAGCGTGCCGGACGCCCGAGCACGTCAACAACAGACGAAAATATTGATGAAGTGAAGAAAATAGTATTGGCCAATCGTCGAATCACCGTTAGAGAAGTTACTGAGGACCTAAACATATCGATTGGCTCGTGCCATTCGATTTTTACTAATGATTTGGGCATGAGACGGGTCGCCGCGAAATTCGTACCAACGCTCCTGTTCACATANATTTTTGGCCAAAAACAACACACTAATGATGCCGCAGCCACCGTATTCCCCAGACCTGGCCCCCTGTGACTTTTTTTTGTTCCCGAAACTGAAGAGGCACATGAAAGGACGACGCTACGCTATGATTGTGGAGATAAAGACGGCATCGAAGAAGGAGCTGAACAAGATCACAAAAAATTATTTTTTGAAGTGCTTTAAGGATTGGAAAAAACGTTGGCACAAGTGTAT
>NW_014563678.1:0-1039 GCF_001313825.1 Dinoponera quadriceps | reverse complement strand
GACTAGCTTCTTAGCGATCTCAATGTTTCTTGAGAGCTCATTCGAAAAAAACTGTCTGGAAGTTTCTCGGAACAATCATTGTTATCTCGTAAGTCGACCGAAACATTTGAATCACGAGGCATAGGGGACCATAGTGTTTTGTCATTGTTGCGATTTTCGAAGGTTCCCGCTACGGGGACATTGACTTTGTGGAGGTTAGAAAGGATAGCCCGGGAAGAATCTAGGCATGTGCCCACTGAGTACTCGGCACAGAGAATAAGAAGGACTCTTTTATTACGTAGAGAAACACTAGAACGATGCAGCTCTAACGGCGGGTCTCCACTCTTCTCCTGCCGTACAGCGACAAAAGACTAGCCGTGCAGTGACAAAAGACTAGCTCGCCGGCGTGTGGTGGAGAGCGAGCTCTCATGCAAGCGAGATAGAGTATAGCCGCCACATACACTCCCCTACCAGTGTCAAAAATTATCTTTTGTTAATATTTAACACTAAAAAAAGATACGCAAAGATACAGAAGAAATTGTCTTACACTAAGAAAGGTAACTTATAGCTGATAATTCGGTACTAAGCACCTGAGATTATTCTTATTTCGACTAGAAATCGTACCGGAAGTGAAGACTATCGCCGTTAAATTAACGCGAAACTTTGCGAAAAAGCCGTTTGTTTGAGTAGGATTACCCCGATAAATATTTACAAAATAATATATTAGTGACGGAGTAGAAGAAAATAAATAACTATGCTCGAGTTCGAAAAAGGAAGACGCGTCACGATCACAGAGGTCTTCTCTTAAGATTGAAGCGAACATGTTTGATCGGACCTTGCACCGCACTGACATTTGTGCTGGTTTTTCTCTTGAGAATAGACGGTACAAACTTAGTTTTTCTATCTGCCGGAGGAGCAACCGAGGTAGTGTGCTGCTGTTGCTGCTGGGTTGCCTGCGGAGAGACCGCGTTGTGATGCGAGAGTAGGGTCTGCTGCCGTATGGGAAAGGGCTGCGGCGCCGCAGGTGAGAGAGTAGGTCGCTCTGCCTCAGTGGTGGAAG
>NW_014563677.1:0-1640 GCF_001313825.1 Dinoponera quadriceps | reverse complement strand
TAAACTTTTGAAACCACTCACGACAACTTCTCTCACTTAAAGCAGCATCACCGTAAACTTCTACAAGCGACCGATGCGCCTCAGCAGCAGATTTTTTTTAATGAAAGAAATAAATCATAACTTCCCGCAATGACGTTTATTCGGTACAAAACTCAACATTTTCGAAAGAAAAAAATATATACTGCCAATACAAAGTCAATAATATTTTAAGGTTATGTTGTTGCCAGGTGTCCAAACTTTCTATATGATGTTTTACATCTGACGATTTCAAAGTAATCTTGTCGGTGGAGCCATCTTTTGAAAACGGCGGAAACTTATTTGTATTACTAATATATTAATATACATCTGATCACTTTATACTTCATTAAGTTTAACTTCCTGCCCCGCATTAATATGGGGATTATATTTTTTCCGGCATTTCCTTGTTTTTCGTCCTGTGCAATTCTCATGTATTTTGTGTGCTGGCGAAAATATTCTTTTGTACTTTTTAAAGTATTTACCATTGCATTTTTGAATACATCACGTCGTGGCTTAAGAAAGTTAAAGTTGTTACTCGTGGCGTCTAAAAACATTTTCATATTAAGTTGTAGTGAATTGTTAAAGATTAATATATGTACATACAGTCTGCTTGACAAGAGCATGAATGAGCGACAAAACATTTTTCTAGAAATCGTTAGAAAAGGGATTTGAACGCAAGCAGGTAGTGGGACCCTCCTCCCAAGATGGTTTGTATAAGTAGCTTTAGCTGTTGTTTGACCTTGGTCACAGTAGAACATATTTCTCCATTAGTACCGCGTACACATTACGTTACGAATCCGTATTTCTATGTTCGCATCCGTAAGAACGAACAATGTCGTACGAAGCAGCCCTTAATTACATGAAAAAATCTAAGACACTTGTAAGTGTGTGGAACATCATTCCGACCTGAAAAACGTAGATGATTNACGCAAGCAGGTAGTGGGACCCTCCTCCCAAGATGGTTTGTATAAGTAGCTTTAGCTGTTGTTTGACCTTGGTCACAGTAGAACATATTTCTCCATTAGTACCGCGTACACATTACGTTACGAATCCGTATTTCTATGTTCGCATCCGTAAGAACGAACAATGTCGTACGAAGCAGCCCTTAATTACATGAAAAAATCTAAGACACTTGTAAGTGTGTGGAACATCATTCCGACCTGAAAAACGTAGATGATTTGACGGATCGTGGTTCTGTGCAAGACACGACGAAAAAGGAGGACAAAACGATTTTACGGGTGCTAGAAAGAAAAGCCCTCGTTTATAATTACGTGGCGGGCAAACGGTTTTACATAAAAATAGTCTGAATACGTGGGTGGATCAAATATAAACAAGCCTTTTGCAAAAAAACCTATATATTTTTCAAAATCAATTCTAATTTACAATTTTCTTATTTTTCTACATAGTCCCCCATCTTATCTACACACTTCTTCCAACGGTCTGGTAATTTTTTATCCCGGTATCATAAAAAGTTGGCGGACGTGTGTCAAAACAATTTTACACAAACAGCTGTACCTCCTCGCTTGTTGTGAAACGCGGTCCACCAAAGACTTTTTTGAGTGGCCCAAACATATGGTGTGACGTGGCGGCTCGGAGCGCCCGTCCCAAGGGCGAAAGCCCTA
>NW_014563676.1:0-421 GCF_001313825.1 Dinoponera quadriceps | reverse complement strand
GAGAGAGAGAGAGAGAGAGCATTATTTATTACGCGGCTTTGAGAAGATTCCCCTTAAGCGGCCAATAATTACATAATAGAAAATGCTAATGAAATAAAAATTAAGGAGAAGAGAAAGAGTGAGAAAGCGACGGCTGAATATTAATTGTCGGCGCATTCCTGCCGCCGAGCGGCCGGATCTTTCGGCAACGGGCCTCCGGAGGAAGAACGCGAAGGTAACGTCCCCGCTTGTGCAACTTAGAAACCAGATCGCTCCATCGGGCTATTAATAACAATGGAAAGCGCTGCAATTTCTCGCGGCCGCGTATCGCGCGAGAGCGGAAAACACCCGAGAGCTTCGCACGAGTGCATCGAATCGCGGGCTAATTGCGCAGGATCGACCGGTCAATGATTAATAATCGCGTCGCGCGGCATTGTTTATC
>NW_014563675.1:0-886 GCF_001313825.1 Dinoponera quadriceps | reverse complement strand
GGTGGCACGCGTGTCCTGTGACCAACGATGTGTTGCAGATGTCTCACGGGTCCAGTGACCAGCGATCTGTTGCAGATGGCACGCGTGTCCAGTGACCAGCGAAGGCAGAGGTCACCAGCTTCCAGTGACCAGCGACCAGAGAAGGCAGAAGGCGCCAGCGTCCAGCGACCAGTCACCAGCGAAGGCAGAGGGCGCCAGCGTCCAGCGACCAGTCACCAGCGAAGGCAGAGGTCGCCAGCCTCCAGCGACCAGCGAAGGCAGAGGGCGCCAGCGTCCAGCGACCAGTTACCAGCGAAGGCAGAGGGCGCCAGCCTCCAGCGACCAGCGACCAGCGAAGGCAGACGGTGTGTATCTCTTCTTTCCGTTATCTCTGACTGGAGCTCCTGGGCTCTTTGGGCTTCTTCTTGGCTCCTCTTTCGGTCTAGCGGTAAAACGGGAAATCCTGCCTTACGGGGTTGAGCGAGTCACTGGTCCTATTACATTTTTCGCTGGAACAATCTGGTTCAAAAAATNTATTACATTTTTCGCTGGAACAATCTGGTTCAAAAAATTTATCTTTTGGTCAGGATTATCCTGCCGGTCTTTTTATGAGTTTTTTTTCCCGGGATTGTCAGGAACCCCTCAGTTCAGGGTCAGGATCACTCTGGACCCATTTCACCCAGTCAAGTCCCCCTGTTGACACCTCACGGGGGTTAGGACGGGGAATGGCTGGTTTTCGCCAGTTAGGACGGCGATATTTGTATGGATGCGGTTAGGTTCGCTTGTTTTTTTCTCAACCGGTCAGGTTGAGTTAGGTTAGGTTAGGTTAGGTTACGTTCTCCCTCGTGACTCGCCCGACTTGGTTGCTGGGTGCACGGTGATGCTAGTACCTGGCCCACCGGCCGTG
>NW_014563674.1:0-1337 GCF_001313825.1 Dinoponera quadriceps | reverse complement strand
TAGGTATCCCAGGTTTGACTTGCTGACACTTACCTGATTCTCCCAGGGATCGTAGCGATGTTTCTGTTCTTTTACGGGCACTTCTATGGTACGGGAATGACGACCGCGGGGTACCCAGTCAGATGCCAACTCGTGTTGCTATGCAATGCAGCGGGTTTGAGGTTCTGAGTCTCTCCAGGGACATTAGAATGATGATAGAATCCTCTAAATATGAGAGGGCTACGGCCCGCCTGGATTAGTACTTCGTCTCCGTCGTTGGCATGAGGAAACTTCGGTTTCTGATGATTAGTGATCACCCAATTTTCGAACGACTCTCCGTCTCAAAGCCTGAAAGCATGCGAGAGAACCTCCTCCCCTTGCGTAAAGGAATGACGACGGAACATTGAACAGATTTAAGAGAGACATAGCTCTCAATGATTAAAAAGCCCGTTGAACACTACCTTGTCGTCGGCATAAAGAAGCTGCTAGCGGTTTCTCATGATGATACGATTGTCGATGACATGGTGGGCATGAGCAGGCTTCGACCTCCGACGATTGAACTTCCAGGGGTGTTCACACCCGCCAACGACTGTCACGTCATTATGAGGACGCTTCGGCGGCCCGTTATTACACGAGACATCATATAAAGACGAAGGAAAAGCCCTGTCATTTTGGAGTAATCCGAAAGGCATCCTGCGCTGCACCAATGGCGCATTCGAACTGAAATCCGCTAGAAAACCATAACGGTTGCGAAAACACTTAATCGTCCCGGCTAGGCCGGGCAACTAACCCATTAACGGAAGTTTAATCCGGCATATGCGTAAGCATGAGCTAGGATGGAACAAACATCCACGGGAAAAGATTGGTACACCACGGGGTCGGGGCACAAGACTATCCCCTACCGGAAGATGCCTCGGCGTTGCGGTAGGAGGTGAATCGGTCCGCCTGGACGGGACTGGATTCACCTCGGCCCTAGTAGGGCGAGGTTACGGTGGTCTTAAAGGCCACTTAGACCATGCCACTGGCATCGTTGTGGCTGGTAGCCGGTGCTCACTGTGTGTCTTCGGGCCGGTGGGCGTCACCAACGGCTTTGATGAGCTGTTTCCATAAGCCGTAACTGTGACCTAGCCAGTTAATAGACGTTGGTCGCGTATAGCCTTTGAGTTGAGGTCGCAGGCCGCTACGCATGTCGTCGGTTCATACTAATGACACTTACCTGATGCCCAACTTTCGAGTCGCTGTTAGTAATATCACGGCGAACCAACTGTCATTATTCAAACGCGACGAAATGTCGGTGCAGACAAGTTATCCAATTTTTACCGGGACATCGGAGGTATCGCACATGGAAAGTAACAAGT
>NW_014563673.1:0-666 GCF_001313825.1 Dinoponera quadriceps | reverse complement strand
TATATAAAATAATATGTATTAAATCAGGAGTTTCCTTGGGAAAGGGTTTCCTTGGGAAGATTTTGATAGAAAAATTGCTGCGAAATTGTCCTGACGTCTCTAAGATATACCTAATGGTGTGTTCGAAAAAAAACAAGAGCTGCGACTAGGCTGGACGAGATATTTGAAAGTCCCGTAAGCATGAATAATACATAATGATATTTTACAAAATTGTCATAAGTTATTTTTACGTGACGGTATGACGGAACCATAACTATTCAGTCGAGTGAAGAAGAAGATGCCCAACTTTTGTGAAATAATTGTGCCACTGGTCGGCGAATTGTACGAAGTAAACTTGAGATTCACGAAAGGTGACACGGATTTACTAAGGCACGAGGTAAGGAATCTAATTGTGAAATTCCAACAAAAAAATTTCTCGTATGAAATGTACATATCCAATAAACACCAACGAACAGTAATGTAACATCAATGTTATAATTGATCACTCAATAATGTAAATATAATGCGCGTTATGTAACAGTTACATTGTTAAGTGGGAAATTATTTGTAAACATATATATAAATATAACATTTATGAGATGTTACTGATGGTTAGTGTTCACTGGATGTGATTCACATAAATCTGATCCTTGGAGTCTGATCCCAAACGTGATCTTGGAAATTGCG
>NW_014563672.1:0-605 GCF_001313825.1 Dinoponera quadriceps | reverse complement strand
TCAAACTCAAGAAGAACTCGCGGATCAATTGAATGTGACGCAGAAAGCTATCTCAATTCGTTTGAGAGCCATGGGAAAGATTCAGAAAGTGGGACAATGGGTTCCGCACGAACTGAATGAAAGACAGCGAGAAAATCGAAAAACCACTTGTGAAATACTGCTCGACAGATACAAAAGAAAGTCCATCGTATCATGACAGGTGATGAAAAATGGATATATTTTGAGAATCCTAAGCGTCAGAAATCATGGGTGAATCCAGGCGATCCAACGACATCCACTGCAGTCGCTTTGGAAAAAAGACAATGCTCTGTGTTTGATGAGATCAGAAGGGTGTAATCTATTATGAGCTGCTGAAACCTGGTGAAACCGTTAACACTGATGGCTACCAACAGCAAATGATCGATTTAAATCGAGCGTTGCGTGAAAAACGACCGGAATATGGAAGAAAGCAACACAAAGTTATTTTGCTCCATGATAATGCCCCATCACACACAGCAAATTGGGTCATGGAAACGATTGAGGCGTTCAGTTGGGAAATATTGGGTTGGCAAATAAATTCGTTCGGTTTTTTAATCGGTGTAGGTTTACTCGTTCTGCTATCTCTT
>NW_014563671.1:0-520 GCF_001313825.1 Dinoponera quadriceps | reverse complement strand
TATAAACTATAGCAACGATTATGTCAAACCAGTACAGGTACATGCATCTCGATGCATTTCATGTTTTACAAAAGTATATCTATTAGCAACCGATTATGCAGTCAATTTATCCTTCATTTTACGTTTTATTTAAGTATAAACACACATGTACGATATCGTAATTGTTGTCCTCATTCGTTTGAACGCCATCATTGTACTAGCGCGATTGGTAATTAAAATTTGTGGTAATGAAAAATCGAAATTCTTCATTTAAAAAAAAAGAAAAAACTATTTAAGCAACATTATGGTTTACGTCGAAAACCAGTCAGTTTTGGTGAATCGTGAAGATGACCGCCAAATTCTTATGTAAGATTACTTTAAAGTATCGTTTTCCCATTACTCATATCTTTTAAAATTCTAGTAAATTCTTTTAAAATTCTATATGCTCTGTTATATTTAATGACTTATGAATTAAGGAGATTGGAAGTTTATGCTCGTTTTGAACAATACTCTTTTCCGCGCATGTGAAAGATGATTGTTC
>NW_014563670.1:0-394 GCF_001313825.1 Dinoponera quadriceps | reverse complement strand
CGAGATTGCGCTGAAGAAATGGCTGAAGAGATTACGACGGCGGATAACAATCCGCGTAATTATAATCGACTCCTCCGACAATACCAATGGAGAGTGCCGATCTCGCTTCGAGAATTCGGTACGAATAAAGAGATTACCTTCTCGCTCTCTGTGATCTTAAGGGTCGAGTTTCCGCGCGAACTCTCCTCTGGCCGCAGAATTTTCATAAAACAAAGAACCTTTCTCTCCTGTTTCCCCCCTCTTCTCTCTCTTTTTTTTTATTTTAATTCAGAGAGCTGTAATATAGTTGGATCTTATTTTCAACAGAACAGAAAGCCGCGCATAATCGAGGAATCATGCACGCGATTTCTCGCTTTACTCCGCCGCACGGGGTTTACAAAATTCGAAATTACGA
>NW_014563669.1:0-278 GCF_001313825.1 Dinoponera quadriceps | reverse complement strand
CTACCGCGTACTGTCTTATCCTACATGATCGCGTAGTTGAATACAGTCCACTGACCAACATAGTGCGCAAACTCAACTAACAGAACGGTATGTGAAAGGAATAAAAAGCAGAAAAAGAGTGCTATACACAACATTCTTCTCAAATCAATGTTAAAGAATATTTCATCATGAACGTGACGACATTTGTGGACATGCAAGGATTCACCGTCGGGAGAACATTTATCGTGAAGGAAGTAGCGATATTGAGAAATGGCACTGTTCTCTCTCACTATATCTTT
>NW_014563668.1:0-689 GCF_001313825.1 Dinoponera quadriceps | reverse complement strand
TATTTCAAATATTTTCTCATTACTAATTTTTTGTAACATATAATCAATTGTAACTTTAATGTCCTCTGTCTTCAACTTTGTTATCGGACTTTGAGAAATATTTGATGCTGTAAAATTTACATACAGCAACATTATTATATTTAATGAATTAAACGGCGTCATCCTGTAAAACAAAATGTACTAATTAATTATCTATTACAAACTATGATTATGTAAAACAAATCACGTACATAATATTTAATGAAATAATCCTTTTATTTTATGATATCCTTTTCTCCTTTCTCTTTTGATCAGAAAGATATGTTCGAATCTAAAATAAGTCACTGGGTATTAAAAGAAATTTAGCGGAACATTTAGTTCAACAGTACAAAATACTATATTTCAAGCGTCTAATATTTATATTATGGTTACAAAATCAAACGCATTATCATCACAATAAGTAAAAACTTGTTATATTAGATTAAAAGATGTATATTTCTTAAATATTGAACCAACATCAGTTTTTGTATTATTGACTCATGAACTGGTCAGAGCCTTTGTGGCGGCTATGCTCTATCTCGCTTGCATGCGAGCTCGCCCCCCACCACACGCCGGCGAGCTAGTCTTTTGTCACTGCTAGTCCTTTGTCGCTGTACGGCAATAAAACAGTGGAGACTAGCCCGCCGTTAGAGCTGCATCGTTCTAGTGTT
>NW_014563667.1:0-2571 GCF_001313825.1 Dinoponera quadriceps | reverse complement strand
CAAAACGTTTACGAAATTGAATATTTAACGATTTCTCATAAACTATGGGATTTGGTAAAAATTTTCTGAGGACAAAAATCTCTTAGAATCAATCGAAGAATACTCTCAAATTTTTTCTGAATTTTTAAAGATAATTTTTAGTTCTTCTGAAAAGGCAAAAAATAAAAGTTTTCAAAAATGTTGTAAAACTGTTCTGAAAAAAATTGAGAGTATTTTTTGACTGATTTTAAGACATTTTTGTTCTTAAGAATTTTTCACCAAACTTAATAGTTTTTGAGAAAAAATTCGCAAAGTTGAAATAAAAAATTTTCCCTTTCGGACGCCATTTTGTGTCCGCCATTTTGAATTTCGAAAAAAATCCAACGGGTTTGAAAGAGCAGACATCTATAACACCGTTTATAGTAATTGTAATGGCGTGTGCAAATTTTTTTCAACTCAAAATAAACATTAGAAAAAAAAACCGTGAAAAATTTGTGAATTTTTCGAAAAAACGGCCTATAACTTTTCCGGCTTATGATTTGGGTAAAATTTCTCAACTGCATTCGAAAGAAGAGGTCAAAATCTATAAGAAATGATGTTTGATAAATTTTCATATGATTTTTTCGTTAAAAGATATAAGGTTGAAAGTTTAAAAAATATTTGTGTTATGTGGGAGGAAAAGGGTTAATGTAAGGGTTATGCTACGGAAGTGGTTAGGTTATATAATCATCATCCACCGTTGGAGCTTATGTTGATGGTTTACGTTTATATTAGTTTTTCTTTGTATGTAACATATTTATATTATTTATGTTTACAGTTTTGCCTAGGAACACAAATAATCGGATTCTTATTATTTTTTGGTTTCTTGATTAACATGTAGTTGGTTAGAAAAGCAGACGCCGCGTACACTCTGCCGCCGCGCACGCTCGAACCAATTTGCTGACGTCACTAACTGACGTCAGTGATTAGAGAGAGACAGAGGGGTCCATCGGTTTTCTATCTCCTTTCATGCACGGGACAGATTTTGGGCTCACTCTGGCACTCTATTTATATACTAACTCTAAGGCCGTAGCCATGTGCGTATGCTCTGTGGCCACATGGCATGCCCAGTGACCACAATAGATGAGAAAAGTGCGCGAGTTTAAAATGTGTATGTACTTATAATACGTTTCTAATTGAAATCATTACGTGATTTCAATGATAAATGAGTATAAGTATTAGATCTTTGCCTACCGCTCACTATTCATTAAAAAGATATTAACAAAAGAAGTTCTTAGTTTACGCTCAACGGAAATACGTTGCATATATTTACACACATCAACCGGTGCTTAAAATCTTTCCGCTAGATCAACAATTAGAAATTTTGCTTATATATGGGTGCGCTCCAATAGCCCATATAGATCATTGGCTAATTTAATATAAAATTTTTTAATTAGTGACCCAGCGGAAAGATTTTAAGCACCGATCGATGTGTGTGGATACGTGCAACGTATTTCCGTTGATCATAAATTGAGAACTTCTTTTGTTAATATCTTTTCAATGCACAGTGAACGATAGGCGAAGATTTAATACTTATATTCATTTATCACCGAAATCGCGTGATGATTTCAATAAGAAATGTATTATAAGTACATATACATTTCAAATTCGCGCAATTTTCGTATCTATTGCGGCCACTGAGCATGCGGATGTGGCTACGACACATACTCATGTCGTTATATTTCGATGTGACAGATTTCCTAACCTGTCAAGTTGACAACTTTAATCATTAATAACTTCATTTATGGGCGACAATTTTTTCTGCCAGATTCTTTAATTTAGAGTAAAAATGTGTCAAATTAGCATAATTACAACAATATTGAAGATGAGGCCCTTATACTAAATAATTTTTTATTGTTTGTTAGCATGAAAAGTTTAACGGTTCTGGATTTGACGTACTATACATACTACTGGTTAAAGTTGATTGTAACATTGGGTTATAGTTGTTACGTCACGCGTATCCACACGATCGTTGGAATTTCTTATTACTTCCTGTTGCGGATCGAGCGAAGCTCGACCACCGGATTGTAGCGCGACAGGCGAGAGAGTTTCTCGCGCGCTGGACCCTCGCCGCCGTAGTTAATGGCGCACGCCGCGAGGCGGCGCGCCGCCCGGGTAATCAGCCCGCGAGCGAGTTCGCTCACTGGCGGATATATAAGAGCGCTCGGGGAGATTGTTCTCGGTCTGCCACAGCACTCAAGTCGGCAGAACGGTGAGCAAGCGCCTAGCTTGTCTTTTTCGAGTGTGTTTTCGGGTATTATACGGTTGTGTCTTGGTGGTAGTCAATACTTCAATATCCGCCTGTTGCTCGAACCTCGTTCCGCACTCGTGGCCGTGAGCGCCACAAGATCTGAAGGGGGCCACAGGCTCCTTCAGGACTCCGGAACAGGGGTGGGGCAGGCAAGGCCAAAGGAACTTGCACGTGTCTCCTTTCACAACCGCTGTGTTTCCTTTTTCGTACAAGGTCTCCTCACTCGCCACTTCTCTCCGCTCGCTTCTCTCTTGCTGCTTCTCGCTATCGCTCGCTTCTCTCTCGCTGCTTCTCGCTATCGC
>NW_014563666.1:305-535 GCF_001313825.1 Dinoponera quadriceps | reverse complement strand
GACAAAGGAGGTCGGGATCCGGAGCAGCCTGCGAACGTGTCGCTCTGGCCGACTCCGGTGGAACCGACCTCGATGCCTCCGCCGGTCGGATGTTATATCCGACGGAGGCCGCTTGTTCATGTTTGTTGACACGCACGCGATCACGCTCCTGGCGGAAGCGCGTCACGTGCGTGTCGTGTAGTATAGGATGGGACAAAGCGCCGGTGAATGAAACGACGGATGGTCGGTCG
>NW_014563666.1:0-208 GCF_001313825.1 Dinoponera quadriceps | reverse complement strand
TTTGACAGAAGAAGACCATGTGTCCTGCTACATCTCCGTTGCCGCTACCCTCACCACGCCTAACGCCTCCTTTTGATTCCCTGCGTAGGGAACAATCCTATCTCCTATCTTGGCATCCCTCTCTTTTCTAACTTTTAATCGCGCCCAGGATTCCGCGAAAAGGATGTCGACGGGAACCGCGCCCGTAACCACACAAAGCGACTCAGTC
>NW_014563665.1:391-2357 GCF_001313825.1 Dinoponera quadriceps | reverse complement strand
ATATATATATATATATATATTATATATTATATATATGTATATATATATTGTGACTATGCAAAATTTTTGCCCGTCACTAGGGCCGTGGCCCGACTGAGGAGGAACCAGAGGTTCGCGCCTTCTCGGAGGAGAGGGCGAGCGAGCGACCGATTTTTGGTCCCGTGCGCCGTTTAGGCACAGGACACGAACCCGCGGCTATTGTAATTCTCTTGTTTCCTTTTGAGTGCAAAACTATCCGTAAACTAGCGCATCGGACAACCGGAAGACAGCACGGANTATATATATATATATATATATATATATATATTATATATTATATATATGTATATATATATTGTGACTATGCAAAATTTTTGCCCGTCACTAGGGCCGTGGCCCGACTGAGGAGGAACCAGAGGTTCGCGCCTTCTCGGAGGAGAGGGCGAGCGAGCGACCGATTTTTGGTCCCGTGCGCCGTTTAGGCACAGGACACGAACCCGCGGCTATTGTAATTCTCTTGTTTCCTTTTGAGTGCAAAACTATCCGTAAACTAGCGCATCGGACAACCGGAAGACAGCACGGAAGCGAAGTTGCCGACGGACGAGAGCAAGGGCCTAACAAAACGGCTGGAGCGAGACGCGGAGGGGGAGACATTCGCCCGGACGGATGGCCGGTAACGGATAGCGGGATGGCCACTTTGCAATGAGAGAGACACAAGGCCCCGCGACCCGTTCGCAGTTCAGGCCGGGAAGGATTCCGCGGAAAGCGCGCCCGGAAGTCCTATGGAATTGCTGCGAGCCTAAGAGTTGCTAGATGCCGTCCAGGGACACGCACAAGCAAAAGCACGCGTCGAGAATAAAACAATGACATACGCGAGGTCCCGCGAACACCCTCGAGACGCGTGATCCACACGACAGGACCAATTGGGAGCCGCATGGCGCTTAGGCTTGGCTTGATAGATCCGTGCGGCTGCTGCTTCCAGCGTGACAGGATGAGTCCTGCTCGTCTATGTGCGATAGCCGGCAAGCGGGCTGGACGAGCGAGCGAGCGAGGGAACGTGCGAGCGAGGCGACGGCTGCCGTATCACGGAAGCAGGGTCCAGAAGAGGAGAGGCGAGTTGCCTGTGGTGTACGGGTAAGTGAAGGAAAACCTTGTACAGCCGCGGGGAAATGACTTAGAGTAGCGCGTAAATCCGAGAGTTGCCGCCACTTCTCGGCGGCAAGGGCGCCCAGGGAGCGTCTAAAAATCACTCGCTGGAGGTTCGTGGCGCCCGACGGGAAGGGTCGCACAGGCTTGTGAGGTGTGGGAGGCCGCGTCGCGGGGCGACAAGGGCCGTACTCGAGGAAGGCTCGAGGTTAGAGATCTCGGGGGCTCCGGCGCAGAGCTCGGTCACCTTCTCAAGTCAAAGTCGCACAGTCCGCGTAGAAAACCGTCCGCGTAGAGAACAGTGCGCGTAGAGAACAGTCTGCGTAAAGGTCCAGGATTAATGCGTCGGGCTTACGCGTAGAGAGAATATTGTAGTGCGTAGTGACTGCTGCCGGCGATGAGTGCGCCGGAGGGAATCGGACCGGCTGCCGGGAGCAGGGCACTTCTGCCGGGAAGGACCCGGCTCGCGCCCAAGGAGAAACCCGGAGAGATTCGTACAATGGTTTCCGGGTAAGAGATCTTCCGGGTAAACGGCGCGCGTATTTCTGGATGCGGTCAAAAGGCATAGATCCCCCGCATAAAGTTATGTCTCGTGGAACAGTGTGCGAGAAACCGCTCTCTTAGTTCCGTTGCCGAATCTCCTGAGGTGAGAAAGAATGCTGCCTGTCCGCGAGGAGACAGGTCGAGAAAGCGTGACATTCGCAATTGAATAAAGCGTTGTCGATTACATCATATGACCGCTACCTTGTAAACGAAGGACATCCTCTGTACAATATCGAGTAGATATTAAAGTTGTAATTTTTTACCGTTAATCGATCTCGCAAGGTTATTACCTCTTCCG
>NW_014563665.1:0-286 GCF_001313825.1 Dinoponera quadriceps | reverse complement strand
ATATATATATATATATATAATGTATATATATGTATATGTTCATATATGTATTATATGTATTATATATATATATATAACGAGCGCCTTTAATTTATTTCCTGCATTTCTCGATGTAAATGCGCAGAAACAGTATCGTTCTGAAAAATCAGATGTGCTTGTAAGTTTGCAAATTGCGTAGGTTCAGAAGAGAAAGAAGTACGTATGCCGCGAAGATATAATGTTTGCGCATTGCGCATAGGCAACGAAAACTACCTCTTCCATTGTCTTTTTTGTCTACCTGTAACAC
>NW_014563664.1:0-3194 GCF_001313825.1 Dinoponera quadriceps | reverse complement strand
ATCACGGATTTAGTTAATAAAATAACTAAAATAAGTGAAGAAATAGAAGCTATAAAACAATCGAAAACGAAAGAAAAAGTTAATAACAAAGATACAATGTCAAAAATAATAACGTCAATAGATCCAATAAACAAAGGCAACGCAACAATAACAACAATACAATCATTCGATCTGAAGGAAGAAATAAACAAAGTACCTAAGAAAATGAAAAGTGATTAAAGAAATCAAAAGAAAAAGGAGAATAGTGTAGAATAATTGTGACAAATAGTTTAAATAAAAAATACACATTGACAAGTGTGTAAAATAAAACAATGGAGAATAGAAAAATAAGTATTGAAAAACAACAACTCGTTAAGAATTTACACGCACCGGCGCAACGAAATTTTCTATGACGTCACGTTGTGGTTTGTGATTATGACGATCTCTAGCAAGCAGATGTCGTTGAAATGCGTCCGTATGCGCGATATAACAAAGGATATAATTATATATTGACAGTTATCGATGTATTAATAAATACGCGTGAGCATTAACTTTGAAGAATAAAAGCGGAAGTGAAATGGTTACATCATTATCTTCGATATTACGAAATAGACATCCGAAAAATTTGCAAACGGACAAAGGAAAGGAATTTTACAACAATGCTGTGCAAACAATGTTAAAAAATATAATATAAATCACTATTCTACACATTCAGTGATGAAAGCGTCGGTAGTAGAATGATTAAATCGTACATTAAAAAACAACATGTGGAAAGCCTTTACACTTAACGGTTCATATAAATGGATCGAAATATTATCGCAATTATTATCGGATTACAATCAACGCGTACATCGAACAATTAATATACGACCAATAGATGTAACACCCATTGTTGCTAAAAAACGCTTATCCACTGTATACAATTGTATAAAAATTACCCCACCAGCGAAATTTCGACTCATCCATCCGGTGTGAGCAAATTCAAAACGATGTTCGAAAAAGGATACACACCTAATTGGTCCACCAAAATCTTTCGCATCGCTAAGATAAAATGGACCAAACGTGTAACGTATCTTCTGAAGGATTATAGCGGTGATGCGATATTAGGCAGTTTTTACGAACACGAATTACAACGAGTCGTCAATCCCAATGTTTATCTAATAGAAAAGACATTACGCAAACGAGGAGACAAAATATATGTGAAAAGGTTAAGAATGGACAGTTCTCACAATTCTTGGATACCAAAAATTACTACACTGTAATTTATCACACATAACGCATTGTGTAGCATGTGCTAAAACTATACACATGGTCGTCCGATTCATCGTCAGTGATAAGATTTTACTACGCTGTAATTTATCACACATCTACAACGCATCGTGTAACATTTCGCGCATTGTGTAGCATGTGCTAAAAATGAACACATGGCCGCCCGATTCATCGTCAGTGATCAAACTTATCATGACCGTTATCTTATAGTTGTATTATCGTTTCCCGACTCCGGATGCATCCGGTCGCATTCACGGTCGGTGTGTGGTACATCGTTAAAATCGTGGAAGAATTCAATGATGCAAAAGTGGCACTCGTATATTTACGAAAATATGGCTATCCTAAAACCGACATGTTGTCAATGTCATTGATAAAATATGGAACAAGTCTTACGTCACGCTCTCGGATTATTTCAAGAATATTATAAAATACTGTCACGTCTGACGCGTGTCAAACCCAGCGAAAAACCCAGATCCTATTTTTCTTTCCCTTCCTTCCCCTTTGCCCTCTTCTGTCGTTAAGCCTTAAGTCCACGTCATTCCTGTAAAACATTCCTTAAAAATTAAATCGGATCAAAAGACAAACCTAGAAATCCTTATCTCCTTTCCTACAAACCTAAAACCAGTTCTACCCAAACAAAACACTTAGAACACCCCTAGGACCAATCAGAATCCTCGACTCCAAACCCTAGTCTTAGTAAAAACAAAACCACACTTTAAGACGCTCGAAAAACCTCCTCGACCAATCAAAAGCCTCCTCCATAGTCCTAGACCAATCAGAATTGACAACACCTACTCCCTAGAGGAATTTCACTAAACCTCCTACATAGCCAATTAGAACGCCCACACATATCTCAAGCGACACTAACCGACACCTACAACTCGACACCAGCCCCGTCCGTTGGGTATAAAAGAGGGTCCCTGAACCCGAGAACGTCAGTTCATCCGCGGACACGGTTCGGTGCACTCATCTCCAAGCACCAACCTCCTAACTCTGTGTAAGCATTTAACCTTAGAAGTATTTTTTGTGTCAAAGTCTAAAATTACAATATTTTTGTCAAAATTTAACTTAGAATATTTTTGTCGAAACCTAGACTTAGAATATTTTTGTCGAAATCTAACTTAAAATATTTTTGTCGAAACCTAAACTTAGAATATTTTTGTCGAAATCGAGACTTAGAATATTCTGTCGAAATTAAGACTTAAAAGTTTTCAATATCGACACTCTCTAAAATGAATCTTGTACTGTACTACCAAAGATTTACTTTTAGAATATACATATTTAAACAACGGTTTAGTACCAAGTTTATACTACCTTTAGAAGTCCCACTCCGCTCCATTTCAAACTACCCCGTATCGACAACATCCATTTTTTTCTGCCGTTGTTCACGAAGATCCTCCAACGAGAGCTCACCGCTGCCGGACAGCGGCACGCTCGTGCGGGGATCACAAGAAAACCTCGGGCTAACCAAGCTTCTATCACTCAACTTTTGCCGTTGTCTTTACGAACACCCTCAAGCGAGAGCTCACCAGGTGCAGGATAGCTGCACGCTCGTACGAGGCCTTCGAGGCAACTCCAAGTGTAACCGACACCCGCCAACCTGATTGCGTCACGAGTGTGGGAGCAGATAGGTGCAGGACAGCTGCACGCCCACATCTCTTGTATCACCGGTTGCAGTGTCCCGAGTCTACGTTGCTTATGCCCCAGAAAAGGAAACGACGCGGTGGTCGCGAATACCAACGTCGCAAACTAATGCACCAGCTCACCTACACCGCCACCCGCGAATTCAACTCCCTCGTTGGTTTATCCCACCCTTTCCTCTCTTCATGCCCATCAAGTCCTCTCCCAACGGAACTCCAACGTGCGTCTACCCCAGTGGAGCGCCGCGACCGCTGATCCCGCGTGTGAATAAACTGTGCAAATATAAGTTGATACCGATCGACTTA
>NW_014563663.1:0-5547 GCF_001313825.1 Dinoponera quadriceps | reverse complement strand
TTCTATTATTATTTTTCCCTAAGGGTTTAAAATAGTTTTGAAAGAAAAAATGCTATATGTTCGTTGCACTACGTCACGTAAAAGCTTCAGTGCTTCGATCGTGAAAAACATTTTCCGTAGGGAGTTCGCAAAGTTAACGTTAGAGGAGAGCGACAGCAGGCATTCCTTGCAGTTCCACGAGCTGGTAAAGTTCACGACAGTTCACACGTTGTAACGTGATCAGTGTCTCCCTCTCTCTCTCTCTCTCTCTCTCTCTCTCTTTTTCTATCTATCTATCTATCTATTTTTCTCTCTTTCTGTATATTTTCTATAAACAGAAACGTTTTTTTCTCTTTATTCATTTTTTCGGAAATTTTTCGCGGCGCCGATCAGTTTTCGATAATTGGATATTGAGGTTAGAACCTGGCGGGAGAGACTATTGGGTGTCTCTCTTTTCTCTCTTTTCTTTTCTCTCTTTCTTTCTTTCTTTATTTTCCGATATCGTGGCCACACGGAAAATCGATTTCAGATTAATCAAAGAACACGCGGGTGAAGGAGGTTAGCGCTGTTATAAAGCGCCAAGACATCTTATATATTTCCCTGGCTGAGCATTTTCTTCGCATGCGCTTTCGTGGAAGTTACGATGCGGCGCGTTAGGCGCGTTGGGCAATATTAAATATTACGTGAAGCGAGTAAATCTGGGCACGGCGACGCCCATGCAAGTTTATTCCATCTTGCTGATTGCACCCGAAGCATACGCTATTATTAAGTGTAAAATACTATAAAAGATCGTGCACATTTTCTTGTACACACACACACACACACACACAATATGCACACGCATTCGTTTACGCTTTCTTTCTTCTTCTCTTCCGCTGTCTTATAGAAATCGCATCGTCCTCCGTACGTGGCGACCTGACTATCTCACAGGATCTAAAAGTTCAAAGGACAGAATGTTTGTAGCACTCAGATACCTTAAGCACAGCGCGAACACACCGTTTTATCATGGCAGATAAGGAGTATTATAGTTATAATTAATCCTATTTTGGCATGCATCATTCAGATTGAGCGAAACGAAACATTGAGATACTCTATAATTGTTAAATCTAGAACTATTGCACTTAAAAAAAAATATAGAATTCTTCTTTTGAAGTATTACCAAATTTGTTACTTCTTTCTAGTGTACGAGGGTAGTCCCTGAAGTACCCGACCTGACCTAGAGATGGCGGTAGTTGTTTGAAAAATATCACTGTATTAGAAAGTACACAATCTATAAAGCATATGTTTTAAGTTTGAAGACGCCACGTTGTTTAGTATTTGTTTGGCAGACATCAATAGTAAACGTTTTCAGTGAATTTGTGAAAATGGAGAAAATTGGTCATCGTTATGTGATACAATACTTTTAGTTGAAAGGCCTCAGCCCAACCAATATAAAAGTTGAACTGGATTCTACTCTGTGTGAGTCTTCTCCTTCGTTTACAACAGTAAAATATTGGGTAGCAGAGTTTAAACGAGGCCGTACGAGCTGCCAAGACGAGCATCGCAGTGGTCGACCAAATAAAGTGACTACTCCAGAAATGGTGAAGAAAATCCACAAAGCGGTACTGGATGATCGTCGACTGAAAGTACGCGAGCTAGCAGACATAGTAGACATTTCAAAAAGTGCGGTACATCGCATATTATCTGAAAATTTGGACATGAGAAAGCTGTGTGCAAGATGGGTGCCGCGTTTGCTCACACTCGATCAAAAACAGTGTCGTGAAAATGTTTCAATTGAGTGTTTAGCGATGTCTATTGGCCAGATTTAGCCCCCTCGGATTATTTTCGGTTCCCAAACTTGAAAAAATGGCTCAGTGCTCAAAGATTTTCCAACGATGAAGAAGTGATGTCGGCAGTTAACCTTTAGAAGGCCGGAATTTGAGAGGGCATATCTGCCTTAATAAAGTGGTAAAAAAGGTATCTTATATCATGGATTGACCATATACTAAGTATCGATCATGGGTAGCGCCAATATATTGGCTTTCCGGCCCTCTAAAGGTTAATGGCTATTTTGAGGAGCAAGACAGTTCTTATTATAAAAAGGGTATCGAACTTATTAAACATCGCTAGGAAAAGTGTAGAACTGAAAGGAGATTATGTTGAAAAATAAATACATTTTTTTTCAAAATTTTTGTGTTTTCTTTGTTGGGTCGGGTACTTCAGAGACCACCCTCGTATTTCATTCTTTTTCAAATTTCTTTCCGTGTTACTTATTTTTGTGTAGAATGAGAACACTATATTTTCTTTTATATCTTAAATTATCTATATTTTTAAATCTATTTAATCTATAAATAAATCTACATGTTCAAAATCCATTTAAAAACTTGTTTGTGTTAAGAATAATTGCGGAATATTTTAAAAATCTTTTTTACAAATCGGGATGAGCAGGATGAGCACATTTATAGATATTTAAATAAGGGTATCTCTCAAAAAAATTATTGGGTCTTAGAAAGGCTAAAGAAGGGTTACATTCTCCATGATGAAAAAGACAAGTTTTCACACAGTTGTAAAGATCACACAATTCTCTCTCCCTCTCTCTCTTTGGTCCGCACCAATAATTGTCATTTGAAATTCATTTCATATGAGATACTCAGATTTTAATTCAAAGTTAAATCTGAGCTTTTCAGTTGAATCGTATGTTATATCCGATATTACATATATAAACATTATTCAATGGAAAATCTCACATCTACTTCAATTCATTCAATTCTAACCGAATTCAAATATGAGTATCTCATCTGAAACAAGTTTCAAGTAACAACTATTAATAAGGGCCTCTTTCTTTCTCTCTTTCTCCGAGAATACGACTTCGCATTGTCGAACTTTCTATCGTCAGTTATATAACCCGGAGGAGTTAATATTATCTACGATCGAAAGAACAATTATTACTCGTTATTAGTCTGGCAATTTCACTCTTTCTTCAGCATCTAAGGAGGAAGAAGAACTTTTGTAATCGATAGCCGGCGTCATTCGGCGTATTTGCGTCGGCGTGTTCGATTTTAGTACGAGGTCGATCGGCTTTGCCGGCTTTCCCTCCGCCGGCTGTAAGTCGAAAGCGACACGAATCGGGCAGAGTATCGATTGCATTAGGGAACGCCTATGAATAATTCGCGTTTCGACATGCCNTACGAGGTCGATTGGCTTTGCCGGCTTTCCCTCCGCCGGCTGTAAGTCGAAAGCGACACGAATCGGGCAGAGTATCGATTGCATTAGGGAACGCCTATGAATAATTCGCGTTTCGACATGCCGCACGTCTCGTGAGATACTTGTCAAAGTTTCTCGCAGATCGCCGATAGGATACAAATTCTCTTCCATTATGACCGCGTTGCCTCCGCTTCTCTGCCGTCATCGCCGCTGCTGTCGCCGGTGCGGTTCTACATACATCCACTCGCGAGACTCGCGCGTCGCTTTATAAAAGTTTCATGGAATTCGCACGCGAAAGCGAAAGAGCGAGAGTGAAAAAGGGAGAAGCGCGCAAGACCCGAAGGTGCCCGCCGCGGTGGATCGCGTTACCACCTCGAAAGACCAATCGTGAGAATCATCCCCAAATGCACTTTGCGTAAACATACGTAATTCACTGGCTTGCGTAACGTAATATACCACGCTACGTGTTAACCTTTTTGCTTTCATATCTACTCTGAGAAATTTTTCATGCGTACATGATGGTTACACGTACACAGAAAAAAGTGTTAGATTCAAGTAAACCATTTTTAAGTAATATTTGTTTGATCCAAATAAAATATTTCACAAATAAATTACCCAAATAAAATATTTACTTGACCCGAGTAAAATTTATTTAATCCAAGTAAAAATTTACTCAGAAGTATCGGAGTAATTATTTACTTGAAACTAGCACTGTTTTCTGTGTAAGAAAGCAAGTTAACCTCTTCGGGAATAAATTTGTTAAAATCAAGAGAAAAAAATATGGATTTTTTAAGTGACATAAATATTCACATCCGTCAGTCATATGTGACGATGTTTCTTTTTTCTTTCCCTTTTCTATAATGGAACTTTATGGTGAATGCTTGTTTACAATAATGTTCGTTATATCTTGTCGACGATATTCTAATTAAGAAGGGAAAATTAAAGTCGTCTAGAAGTATACACACAAATATGTCAGTGTCCTTGAAGAAATAAAGTAATGCTAACATAAATTAACTTTTTGAAATGACTGTGGGACATATATAGGGTGAGGCCATAACTAGCCATAACTGTGCCTTGAATATCTTCGTACAGTATCGTATCTTCGTACAGACTCCATTAATGCTGTGCTATTCCCTAGGCACATTAACTTTGGAAATTTCTAATTAGGCGCGTTATTTTTGAATATTTGAGCATCATGATTGCTGCCTTAGAAAGTCGTTGCCTATTCATCAAATTATTAAGTCACGATGCATAAATAATGCTCCCGATTGGGAATTTTTGATGTTACTATACCTAGGGAATAGCACAGAATTAATAGAGTCCGCTTTATATTGGAAATGAGTTTAGTTAGATCTGACAATAGACAACCAAACGCGTTTTAGTTGAAGAAAGCAAAATTTCTGGAATTTGGAGAAACGAATTTGATTCTTATATCTATAAATTCTGTTTCCGTCAATCAAAAACACATTTGGTTGTCCACTGTCAAGTAGCTTCAACCAAACTCATTTTTCAGTGAAATATGAGAGTATACGGATAAAATATTGTAGTAAAAATTACCGCAAAATTGTGTCATGTCGGACTATACCGGAATTATAACGGAAATTATAATATATGTTGTAATCTTTAGTGATGTATTTCATTATACATATCGCTAAAGATTACAACACACACAATAATTTCAATCATAATTCCAATATGGTCCAACGTTAACAAATTTTGTAGTAATTTTTACTGCAATATTACCTTTGTATAAGAGAGAAAATTTACCTAACAGAAATTGAATAACACCAATAGTCATCATTTTGTGCACCTTCTGTAGACATAAATTCTTTTCATCTTCATCCGGTCGTAAAGAAGTTAAAAAAATATTTGTATTTTTCAAAGATATTTAAGATCATAATAGTTATTGCCTTACCTTGTTGAATCCAACGTGATCAAAAGAGTTAAAATACCTCCATGAGATATCCGAACGGAGACTGGCGCTTCCGCTTAGCGCGTGATCCGCACGCTGAAAACAAGAGCGAGCCACAAGTCCGTTTTCGTTCAAATTTAGCGACGGGTCAGGTAGGCAGTCGCTTTGTTGCGTTGTCTTCCTTTCTCGCTTTCGTGGAATGGAATATTTATCGGGTGATGCGTGACGTCTCGTCCGAGGATCGTTCCATAATATTTCTAATTATGTAAAGTAGTAAAACAGCCGCGCGTCTTTCGTTCGTTCGCGCGCGTGCGTTTCCATGTGATGGTCCGACGAGCTCACGGATGTGTGTACTTTGCTGAGAAATGCGCGAGAATTCCCCTCCTTATTAAATTCCTTATTAAATTTCGAATAAATTAGTGATGAAGAATGTTGGAAACTCGCAATAGGTAAATAACAACGATCATTTGTTT
>NW_014563662.1:0-476 GCF_001313825.1 Dinoponera quadriceps | reverse complement strand
AATAAAGGAAAAATTACGGACACTAAATTTTGCGACGACGGGTGCCAAATCTGAGCTAGTCAGTCGATTGCTGGAAGTAGGCGTCACGGATAATTAGTTGAATTCCGTTCTAGAAACATCGGAGTGAACAAAGCTTCGAAGGGAGTGAAACAGAAGCGAAGGAGCCAACTTGTGCAGGAATGTCGCACCGTGAGATAGAATAATTGCGCCGCGAGAAAGAGATTGCCCAATGTGAGGCAGCAATGTTAAGCAGTCGAAGTTTTACAGGCTTCCTCGATGTATCGGGCGGAAACATGGACGGAGCGTCCGCGTCAAGAGGAATTGTGCTACCAGGACGTAAAGGATATGTTTGACGAATTCGATGGAAACGGCTGGGATTATGATGGCTAGGAGAAGCAGCTACAGAATTTGGTGAATATGTATCTCCTTCCTGAGCTAAGCGCGAAGGCATTGCTGTGTAAAAGGCTTAACACTTT
>NW_014563661.1:0-595 GCF_001313825.1 Dinoponera quadriceps | reverse complement strand
TCATAAAAATACGAATAAAAAATAAGACAAAAATTTTAAATGAAAAAAAGGAAAAAATTACAAAAAACAAAAAAATTTTTTTAAAACCAAAAAAAGACTTAGAAGGATAATACCGTGCATTACATAGTACGAAACGCAAATAATTGCAAAATATTATTTAAAAAAAAAATTAACAAAATGTTTAAAAATTAATAATCTACAAAAAAATTACTTCATAAAAAAATGAATAAAAAAATAAAACAAAAATTTAAAATGAAAAGAAAAGAAAAAAACTTACAAAAAAANTTAAAAAGGATAACACCCATACGCCGAACCCACCTCCACGCGGTAAGAGTTGGACAACGTCCGCAAAAAGCGGACGGCTAACGAGGCTACGGCTTTCATAGCATTAACATTACATTATAAAATATTTATTCTCGTTTTTCTGCCATATTTTTTTGAAAGACTCAATCTCGTCTCGACCTCATCCTAACCTCATCCCGGCATCATCCTGACCTCATCTTGACCACATCCTGACCTCATCCCGACCTCATCTCGACCTCATCGGTCTCATGTTATGTTAGGTTTGCTCCTAAGGCAGCATGGTGAAAAAAAG
>NW_014563660.1:0-376 GCF_001313825.1 Dinoponera quadriceps | reverse complement strand
TCTGCGCTGACGGTTAAAATGTCCACCACGAGATCTAATAGTTAACGCAAGTATCGTCACATAACTGGGATGACGTCTTAAATGAAATCGTTCAGCGTACCACCGTGCTGCTGCGCGGCAATTGTTCTGGCATTCGCCTAAAACCATCACAATATCAATAATTTGATTAGCAGAATAATAAGCCAAAATGATAATATTAGTCCTAGAGAGCACTATTTTACTTCGTTTTTTTCTGTACTTTAATAAAACTGATATTAATAACCTTTGACCCTTAGCATGACGCATATGGCTGAAAAATATACTTTACCTTAAAAAACCTTAAAAATGCTGTTATTTTGACGTATTGACCTTGAAATGACCTTGAAATGACATTTGA
>NW_014563659.1:0-373 GCF_001313825.1 Dinoponera quadriceps | reverse complement strand
AGAGTACAAATTTGAACACTGAAAAAAATAATACAGAACACCGCGCAATTAACAAATATAGGAAACAAATTATCCGATATACGACAATATCTAGAGAATCAAAATTCTTTCGAAAAACACAAATATTTAATTTATTCAACCGCGTTGAGTAGAATAATCATTATAATTGTAATCATCGTTACAATACTAATACTAAGAAAATTACAAAACATTACAAAAAATAGCCCAACTGTAATACAACGCCGCAAAAGCAACATGAGACAAATGATAAGAATACCTCGCAGTAGATTAAGGGAACCCCCCCGGAACGAAAGCAACAGATATTAATAATGTAATAGTGAAAAACAAACGATTATGAAAAAAATTTTATAAA
>NW_014563658.1:0-1129 GCF_001313825.1 Dinoponera quadriceps | reverse complement strand
TCCTGACCCAGGAGGCGCCGGGCGGGGTGCGGACAGCGGGGAAGAAAAACGTACCCTCCCCGCTCCCCGCACCATGCCCGGCGCTCAAGTTCGGTTTCGCTCCGCGAGATGTCTTCCGTGTTGCTCCGCGACACACGCGCGCGTCCGATGACGCGCGCATCGTGACTGAGGAGACGGTGAGCCGGTGGTTTATTCGCGGGGTGCGGATGACGCCGCGCGCGCGATATCTCTACGCCGCGATGATACATATCCGCGGGATATGCGATATGTAAAAGAAAAAATCTTTGTTGGGGAACATTGTGCGTATTTTAAATAGAAGAGGAAATTTTTCCGCAGGATGGGCGGTTTTGTGAATATATAATGATCGACGTGTGTGTTTTTTGCGGGGAAGACATTTCCTGTTTGCGAGAGAGAGAGAGAGAGAGAGAGAGAGAGAGAGAGAGACAGAAAATAGATAATTTGTTTCTGTTTTTCCGGGTAAAGGAGTATATATTTCTAATTTTTCCGTCGGAGTGAATAGAAGTATCTCGTTTTTTTCGTCGGATTGACGTGTGTAATATTTCGTGTGTGTAAACTGAGGGAGTGTTGATACGAGAAAGAGAGAGAGAGAGATAGAGAACAATGGAGAGTAGCGAGTCAATTGAATTGTCGCGTAACAAATATATGAAGAAGACTATCGAGACGCAGCGATGCGTCGTTACTCAGGAACAGCAGCAACGAGCCGATGTTGAGAGAGTATTGCGATCGATCGAGTTTGACGACGATGTAAAGGAGGATGATCATACGAAAGGAAGAAAGAGAAAGAAACAGAGGAAGGACGATGTAATAGTAACGATCGATGATGATGATGATGATGATGATGATACTGTTAAAAATAACGAAGAGTTGGTGGAAGAGGAGGAAGAAGAGGAGGAGGAGGAGGGATTGATGCCGTTCACTCCTCTCGATTTGTTGCGCGAATTATGGTCGTCGGAAATCACATCGTTGCGTAATATTCGACTGATGTCGGCCGCCGTGTGCAGCAGACAGTCGAAAATTAACGCCGTTCGAAACATTGCGAATGCAAAAAAAACGAAGCGACCGCTTTGTGCGACGTGCTCGTGGATCTGCACGAATTGTGGCTGTCCAG
>NW_014563657.1:0-386 GCF_001313825.1 Dinoponera quadriceps | reverse complement strand
GAACAAGTTCCACGTAGGATGCAGGTCCTACACTGATTCCAATTTCCAAATATTTATATGATGTAGTTGTTAGCATGTATATCCTCCCTAAGATACGAGCAGGAATATGCGGTTTTTCAGTAGAAACGCTGTAAAGAAAAAATTAAGAGAAATTTTTGTTAAATATTCAAATCTCAGAAAGAGAGAGATTATATTGCATATAAATTGAGAATAATACTAACCTTTCACACTTTATTTTCTTGCATTGTGAAGCCTGTTCAAAAGGCAAGTAATAATTTGTACGTTTGGTCTTAACTTCCGCACCAATGGTATACATCCCGAACTATATGTAAAAACTACCGTCGAGTCTTGTCGTCACGAAGCAACTGATGGAATGCATGAGCTCC
>NW_014563656.1:0-397 GCF_001313825.1 Dinoponera quadriceps | reverse complement strand
TCTCAGCTCACGCACCGTGCTTCGTCCCTCCGTGTTCGCTCTGCTTCTCACGTTCCTCTTGCTTTTCGCGCGAGGTTGTTTCTTCCGACCTCCGCCAAAACTTACCGACGGGTCACTACTCCTACTACAAGGACGCCACGGTGTTCCTATGTCTTAACTATACAGATAGGAGCGGACGCAGGATATAAAAGAAAACTTAATATCTAATCTACATATGTAAATAATTTGTTTGTTATTTGTATTATTTGTTTTTGATGTTGTTTGTTATTTATCGCGCATTATTTATTTATTTTTATTTTATAGATATAATAGTAAATAAAAAGTTTATATATAAAATTTATTTTAAAAACTTTTTATATAAAATTATCTGTTTCAATATATAATATTGGGATAGTAA
>NW_014563655.1:0-616 GCF_001313825.1 Dinoponera quadriceps | reverse complement strand
GCCAGGCTCAGAAATCCAAAAAGGAAACACATCACGAATCAGCGAGTAAATACTCAGCACAATTTATACTCGTCCCTAATAGCTTCAATTTCTTCACCATTAATACCCCTCCGTATCAAAGTGAATACCCTACGTGGAGAAAACAGGCTTGAGGCCTTTGCATTGGCACATAGAGATCTTCATGAGGTTAGCGACGACACGCTAGCAGCACAACATATGGTTTTTTCCTTACTCTTATCCTCAGACGAGAATGCCTCGTCACCGTCAGACCGTTCCCTTCTCGTCCCTTCCTATTCGCTTGATCTTAACTATCAACCANATACTATCCTCTCGCGATTATTCTCCTCCACGGTCTCCGTGGGCTTCACCTCCCGCTTCCCCACCGTGGTACCTTAACCCACCTTCGCATTCCCCGACAACTGACCAACGAACTCCAGATACATCACTAGCTCTATCCGACTCTTCTACTTTCCTTTCTGAACCTCCTACACCTAACTCCTTACCTTCCCCTTAAGATTCTATACCCCCGCTATACATCCGACTTTGTCACTACACTTGTTAACATATCGAATTGTTGTACCTGTTGCAAGTCCGATACGTCGCAGTAATGTGGGGT
>NW_014563654.1:0-3216 GCF_001313825.1 Dinoponera quadriceps | reverse complement strand
TTCCCTTGTAAATAGTAAATATAGTTGAAGTTGTTTTCTTGTTAACTTTGTTTCGTTTTTATTTCCCCGCGCGAGCGTAACAGTATCTTATAGCTAATCAGCAATTCCAGGGCCATACATCAATCCTTCGTCGACTTCATACTGCTCCATTTCAGCGATTTGAGTGGCTTTTTTCGTTAATGCCGCTGCTTTTGCCTGGTCTGTCAAACTGTTTTCAGCTGCAGTGATACGCATAACATCTGTGATCTGAGCAAAGTTGTTCGCTTCAAGTCCAACGGTGATTCCCAATAAATCCATAATTTTTAAGAGAGTAATATAACCTTCATTAAATAAACTGACGGCTATATAAGTGGCAATTTCAACGGATTTTGCAGCGCAATGCAGATGTTTCGGGGCAAGGTTCCATACACAAGCGTTGACGGACTCGTTCGAATTCTGAGTATTACCTCCGGTACACCGTTTTAATAAATTATCTGAAGACAAAGCTTTGAAAACGGGTTTTCTTGCATCTTGAACTTTTTCTATGAGAGGAGACTTGTGATTAAATGATTTAAGAGTACCGTGAGCTTCAGCCACGCGCCACTTGCACGAAGTTCATTTATTTTCGTTACTTCGCATTTGTTTCTCATCTCGCCATTGTACAGGATCAGTTTGACTCTTTGCCGAGTAACGAGCGGTATAACTTAAAATCTCTGCCCTAATTCGTTGAAATGTCGAAAAGGAAAATGGAAAACTTATTTGTTAGAGAGTCAAATAGCAGTGAACAAGAAAGCTTTTACGAGGTTTACACAAATTCAGATAGCAGCGATGAGGAAGAAATCAGATTTCCTAGAACTAGAAATGTAAATAGAATTACATCGTCTGATTCCGATTCGGATATTGATCAGTGCAATCGTAGTGATACTGAATGTAATGAAGATTCCATTAACGAGATTTTGCAAGAATTGGTCATTGATGAAGAAAGAAGAACTGATGATACCGAGGAAAATACAATTGAATTTGGTGAATGAAATGAATTTAGTGGTCGGCAGAAGTCATTTTCTTTTTCCGAGACGGGCGGCCTCATTAGGCAATTATCAGGTGATGTTAATCCATATGATGTGTTTGAGCTGTTCGTTGATGACGAAATAATAGACTTACTTGTATCAGAAACAAATAGATACGCGAAACAAAAGTTAAATAAATCTGACCTAACACCGTGTTCACAGATGCATAAGTGGAAACCCATTAATCCCAAAGAAATAAAAAAATTCTTGGGACTGATTTTATATATGGGAGTTGTAAAAGTAAACCCCATTGCCAATTATTGGTCGAAAAGCCCACTGTATAATTTTCAATTACCGCGTACTACAATGTCACGAAATAGATTCGAGTTATTACTATTGAGTAATTTTCATTTTGCCAATAATGTGTCCATTGCCCGTAACGATCGACTTGGAAAAATACGTCCACTTTTCGACAAACTGGAGAGAAAGTATCAAATAATATTCACGCCTGGAGAACACATTGTTATTGATGAAACGTTCCATGGCGCGGAAGACTCATCTTCAAACAATATGTGGCGGTTGAAACAAACGGCGGCGATTATAATTTTGTAACAAATTAGTAATCAAGGCAACGGTTTGTTTTCGCACCCATATTTGTTCTTTCTTATTTTGTTTTACACGTTATTTTATTTTTTTGCTTTGCGGCTCCACTCACTCTTGTTTGAAACCCCAAACATCGCGGACGCGCTCGAGTTTCTCTCATATCTTAAGAGACTCCCGTCGGCCTTCTTCGCCATCGACGTCGTCGTACCCTTCGTGCGCGAATTTTGATTTTGTTAAACCAATTAAAGTTCCTACACTTATTTCACACGCCCCAGCATTGTTTCTGTGTACAAGTTCTTTCTTAAATAGCGGTAAACGATAAAAATATATACCAAATAAACCGCACAAATATGGAATCAAATTATTTAAATTATGCTCAAGCACGGTATATACATGGGCGATGAAAATTTACTCTGGTAAATCAGCTGATGATTAGAGAAACGGGATTGGCACACAATGTATGTCTTCAGTTTGCAGAGAAACTTTTCTACCAAGGAACATTGTACATTGATAATTTTTACACGAGTTATGAGTTAACGATATCATGCCTAAACCGCAAAACCCATTTAGTGGGAACACTTAGGAATAACAAAAAATTCCTCCCAAAAGATATTCTTCATTGCAAACTAAGAAAAGAGGAGATGATATCCAAAGAAGATGATAACGGGATTGTGGTACTCAAATGGAGAGATACGCGGGACGTGAGAATTTTATCAACAAAACACGCTCCTATCATGGTACCAAGTACAAAAAAAAATCGTAGTATTCGTGCTGTTTCTCCAAGCCAACAGACATCTGCAACATTGAAACCACTAGCTGTTGTTGAATATAATGCAGGAAATTGTGGTACAGATTATTCCGACCAAATGGTTTCTTATGCCACCACAATTAGAAAAGGAATCAAGAGGTACCGAAAGCTTGGCATTCAACTACTTCTGGGAATTTCTGTTGTAAACGCTTTGACGGTTTACAAAATTGCAACAAAGAAGAATGTAAATATTAGAAGATTTAGAGAATTACTAGCTGCAAAATTATTAGGGTTGACTGAAAATACAACAAATCCTTGTATTCGTCGAAGTCAGCATAATATCGCCGTTCGGAAAAATGATTCCGGAGGAAGCATTAGACGTGCATGCAAACAATGTTATGCAGATAAAAGTCGTCGAATGGGCCGATCAAAGACACGAGAGAATTTAAAGAAAACAACAACTTATTGTCCAAGTTGTCTCGACCAACCCCAGCTTTGTATAGAATGTTTTAAAGTTTTACATTCTACATAATTTTCTTAATAAACCATTTTAGTATTACTTTTATAACAATAGTTTATATTAATGATTATTCTATTATAAATTTAAGTTTATATTAATAAATACACAGCTCCACAAAAAAAAATTTTTCATTGCCAGGGATCTGACTATGCATACTATATGTTTTTTGGGTCGCTGAAACCGAATCCATAGTCGAAATTTCTCTGTCAGATCCGGTTCTTTTCCTAACCTCAAGAAACAGGCCAAAGACCATGAAATTCAGGCTCAAAATCATATAATTCGATAATAACCCAAACAAAATCCCGTAATCATATTGTTACGCTCGCGCGGGGAAATAAAACGAAACAACGTTAACAAGA
>NW_014563653.1:0-484 GCF_001313825.1 Dinoponera quadriceps | reverse complement strand
AGAGAAGAATTAACGTAGCAGAATATGGTCGTTTAACTCACTTGTAACCCGCAAGGATATTAAGGAGTGTCGATTTCCCGGCACCGGAAGGACCCAGTATTGCCGTTATTTCGCCTGACTTGAACTGTCCGCTGATCCCTTGTAGAATTAAGTTTGACTCTGTAAATTAAGCGGAAATATTTCGCTGCATATGGACAGATGTAATTGTCATAGAAAAATATTCCTCTGTTGCATACGCCATATATTTCCGTCGTAGAAAATCGTTCTTCATTTATGTACAACGGATGTATATGACGCGGCAGCGCAGTGACCGTAAAATTAACATAAATATGAATTATCTTTTGGTCCATTTATTTTATTAAACCTTATGCACGTACCCTACTCTGCTCTAGATCTTAAAGAGAACAGAATAGTCAAAATGATACCAGTTTGACATCATATTGATCAAACTTTCGTGAATTTTTAGTCATGATTGATATTTCGA
>NW_014563652.1:0-709 GCF_001313825.1 Dinoponera quadriceps | reverse complement strand
TTAGCTTCCCATTTAAATCCGGTGTCCTTTTTTAATAAGTTCGTTAATGATTTGGCGATTTTTGAAAAACCCTCTATGAATCGACGGTAATATCCTGTAAGACCCAGGAATTGTTTTATATTTTTAGCGGTTCGCGGCACCGGAAAATTTTGAACGGCTTAAATTTTCGCGGGTTTAGGTCGTACCCCGTCTTTCCCGATTATATGTCTTAAGTATGTTACTTCCTTTCTCAAAATTCACATTTCTCTGGCTGTAGTTTTAAATTTGCCTTTCTCAATTGATTAACTAATTTTTCAAATTTTATCGCGTGTTCAGTTAAAGAGCTTGAATATAAAACAGTATTATCGAGATATACAAAAACTTCGTTGACTTGCATTCCGCTCAATATTAAGTCCATTAATCTTTGAAAGGTTGCTGGCGCGTTTTTTAAGCGGAAGGGCATCCTGTCAAATTCGTAATATATCTATGGGGGGTCAAAAGGCTGTTTTATGACTGTCGTTCGGATGCGTGCGTATTTGGTGAAAACCCGAAGCCAGGTCAAAGGTAGAAAAATATTTTGCTCCTCCTAGCTAATCGAGAATTTCGGTAATGTTAGGCAGAGGATAAGCGTCACCTACCGTCTTATCGTTCAGTTTATGGAAATCCAACACCATTCGCCAGCGTCCGCGTCTGCTTTATTAGGCACTATCTACACCGGCGTGTTATACGG
>NW_014563651.1:1332-1682 GCF_001313825.1 Dinoponera quadriceps | reverse complement strand
TGTAGAAGCTGGTATGCATACAGGACACAAATTGCACGGAAGTATTTGAGAGAGTGATCCATTGCAATTCGAACAAAATTTTCCATTTATCGCACCGTGTCTTTCAATCAGATGCTTTCGAGCGGCATACATGTGTGTGAATAAGCCTGTCAGTCGCACCATACATGAAGCACAGAACGTTGCACCGCCTCCTGTAGTGTAGAAAAAATAGATGCAACACATTTTTGTTTGTCCGCTCAGCGCATTGATTTCCGCATTATACATCGCTTTAAGCTCGTTTTCCCTAAAGTCATCACTACAATCGCTGAAAACATCACTATTGTCTGTAAGAATATGACCATTATCGGTAT
>NW_014563651.1:336-850 GCF_001313825.1 Dinoponera quadriceps | reverse complement strand
GGGAAAAAACTTACAATGTGCTCTGATGACGAATCCAAGTATCTCCATAAACGCTTAGCGAAGGTTTGCGATAACAGTTGCGATAGAAATATTTTCGGCAACTGTTTCGATAAAAAAAAAGGTTTTTCCAGCATCCTTCGAAACAAGCCTATGCATACATCCTCTGATGACGAATCCATTAGCGCTTAAGGTGTTGCAACGTGTGGAAAAAATAATAACCTTTAAAAAGTGATTCTTTCAAATAAATATTAATATCATGTGTCCTTATGCCACACATCATTTTTGTCTTCTACGCTATGATGATTGGTGCTATCTCAGTAATGTGTGAGTGCTTACTTGATCGGCTACGACGCCGTGTTAGACATTTATTATTAAGTTTTCTAGAAAAATCTATCGGTATGTGCGTTGCAAAGGTTGACATCCGTGAAGAATAAAAAAGGGAGGGGAAAATAAACTTGGTGAGGAACTCTATATATTTTTTTCGAGGAGCTCATGCATTCCATCAGTTGCTACG
>NW_014563651.1:0-280 GCF_001313825.1 Dinoponera quadriceps | reverse complement strand
TTAAGACCAAACGTGCAAATTATTATTTGCCTATTGAACAGGCTTCACAATGCAAGAAAATAAAGTGTGAAAGGTTAGTATTATTCTCAATTTATATGCAATATAATCTCTCTCTTTCTGAGATTTGAATATTTAAAAAAAACTTCTGTTAAATTTTTCTTTACAGCGTTTCTACTGAAAAACCACGTACTCCTGCTCGTATCTTAGGGAGGAGATACATGCTGACAACTGCATCATATAAATTCTTAGAAATTGGAATCAGTGTAGGACCTGCATCCTA
>NW_014563650.1:0-943 GCF_001313825.1 Dinoponera quadriceps | reverse complement strand
CTCTGTTTTATGTTCCTTGCGTTTTCCCTCGATCGTGTGGTTTACGTGCATGTCTATGTATAATGAGAGAGAACGCGAGAGATACAACACACAGAGCGCACTATTTTCTTACGGCTAGTATTCGGATTTTATATCAGTGTCGGACAAACATCATGCTGATACCACATTAGTAAACAAGTTTTCTAACAGCACCTCTTCCAATAACTTGGAATTGATAATTATTGGAATAAAACATCAATATATTTTTAGTTAATATATGTCATCAAGAAGAAAAATGATTCGATTTTGTAAAACAACTTTTGTAGGTAAATAACACGACGTCAAATTTGTAGAATTTGTAGAATAAAGAGGCTGCAATATCGAAAGTGGAAACAGCGAAGCCTTCTGAAGAACTGGTAAGGCGGGGAGCTGCGATACCGCGGCGAAGATGACGAAACTGTGTTCTGGTGAAGGGGCGCCCTGGTTAAGCCGCTGGTCGGCCGTTCGACGAAATTTCTCGATCCGGTGATGCCTCGTCGCGAAATATAAGTCGCGCACACGCACTAAGCGAACGCTCAGTAACGTATGTATCATACACGCATTCCGAAGCTCTCTACGTAAAAAAAAAAACGCTTACTAAATTCGTAGTATGCTAATCACACCGGATATGACGCAAACATCGTATCCAACGTAATACTAATCGTACCGAAAATAAATTTTATAAGATAAAACATTAATTTTATTTTTATTAGAAATTTTCTTTCGGTACGATTAGTATCACGTTAGATACGATGTTTGCGCCATATCCGGTGTGATTAACATACTACGAATTTAGTAAGCGTTTTTTTTTTTTTACGTAAAGAACTTCGGAATGCGTGTATGATATCGAAATACAATGATCTTTCATGTTATAAAAGATGAGACGCAATAAATACAGTCTATGATTTAATACAATGTTTTTCGA
>NW_014563649.1:357-557 GCF_001313825.1 Dinoponera quadriceps | reverse complement strand
AGCCATGAATGTTCGGTTTGGCCGTCGATGTGGAAGCATGGCCGGGAACCCCCCTGATTTTCTGCGTTTGGGGTTATTGTAATGAACCCATCTTTCATCTCCAGTCACAATGCGATGCAGAAATCCTTTTCGTCTTTGCCTTTCAAGCAGCTGTTCACAAGCAAACAAACGCCGTTCAACATCTCTTGGCTTCAACTCGT
>NW_014563649.1:0-267 GCF_001313825.1 Dinoponera quadriceps | reverse complement strand
TGAGTTTGACACGAGTCTTCATCAAGTAATGCCTCCAATTCAGCATCTTCAAAAATCTTTCCTCTTCCACCGCTATGTCGGTTTTCGACGTGAAAATCACCGTTCGTGAAGCGTTGAAACCACTTACGACACGTTCTTTCACTAATAGTGATCTCACCATAGGTATTTGAGAGCATTTGATAAGCCTCAGCCGCGAATTTCTTCATATTGAAGCAAACAAGTAAAACCTCCCGCAAATGACGAGAATTCGGCTCATAAACTGACATC
>NW_014563648.1:0-415 GCF_001313825.1 Dinoponera quadriceps | reverse complement strand
TTTGTCCCCTTTTTACGACTCTTACCCTCTGCACTAATGTACCAACGAAGCCTGAGGGCTCTAATGGTTCCCCAAATGGTCGTTAGGAAGTGCTAGTTCATCAATACAGCTGTATGTGTGGGCTTGTGTGTGGGTCAGTCAGCTGAAAAACGACGCCACGCGTGGACGTTTCTTTTTGTTTTCGTTAGTTTTTCTGCTTCAACGAATTACTTTATTGACTACAGTGGTTTTTACTGATAAACTATCATTGTTAACAATATGAGTGATGACAAGAAGTCAGTTTATTCCGCGCAAAAAGGCAAAAGAGGACGGAAATCCAAAGCAGATGGACCAAGCATTTTAGAGCGGCAGCGTCCGTTAAATCGTTTTGAAATGGAGCAGCCCAGTGAGAACGTTGGTACGTCTGCTAAGAAAT
>NW_014563647.1:0-211 GCF_001313825.1 Dinoponera quadriceps | reverse complement strand
CGTGGATGAACTACACGCTTCAGCGCGAAAGAATTTTCCACGCAGACGCGTCATCGTGCGCGAGTACGACGATCTGTGGCAGGCTGATGTGGTGGAGATGCGTCCTTACGCGCGATTCAACAATGGTCATCACTATATGCTTACGGTTATCGATGTGCTTAACAAGCATGCATGGGCCGCGCCTCTCAAGACTAAGAGTGGAAAGGAAGTA
>NW_014563646.1:0-461 GCF_001313825.1 Dinoponera quadriceps | reverse complement strand
GAGTTCACGATGAGGTCTGGATGAGTTCTGGATGAGTTAGTTTACCGGGTTTTCGGAAAAATGATACTTTTGACATAGGTCGAACAGGCAGGGAATAGATTATTAGAGTGTGAAAAGAGAAGTGGTACCTTTCCCCTCCGGGAAAACTTGCGAGTTTGCGTGTTATACGCGAAGAAACGTGAATGTCAAGTGAATATTGCATTTCTTTACGTTTAATCGTGAACGGATGCAAACTGAAGAGTGTGATTGAAATATTTAGTTTTATTACGTTATTTCCACGCGGCAGCCTAGAGGATTTCAAGCGGCAAAGGTTTTTTTCGATTCTACATCAGAAAACGTGAACTAATGCAAATTCACGTTTCGCCTTGAACCTTTTCTACCAAATACCATAGTTCCGCGAGAAAATGTAAACGAAATCAATCTGCTGGCGAAACTTGCGAGTTTGCGTGTAATGGGCGAAG
>NW_014563645.1:0-1145 GCF_001313825.1 Dinoponera quadriceps | reverse complement strand
AATATTTGAAATCTTTGCAGATACTTAGGTATATTTTAGGTACTTCATGGAAGCGGGCAAATCGATATCATATGTGAAGGGTTCAAACCCATTTCCGAGAAAATATCTTACTATGTATCTCCTAGACAAACAGTAGAAGTGCTGATCGAAAGACATAATAAAGTCATCGCATTTTCCAAGAATCTTGATAAACTTTTATCCTTTATAGCCTTGATGCAAATTTTTTGGAATACTTTAGTCATCTGCTTCCTAGGCCTGCTCATTGTAATAGTGAGTATCGTAATGCCCGTAGAAATGTCTGGCGATTGATATTATATTTCATTACGTTTTGTTAATCATTTAACGAAATAGTCTATTCATAACGCCGCTGGTGTCGTCCTAGTGAGAGCCATAATTGCTTACTTTGACATAATGATGGAAATTTTTATCTTCTGATTTGCTGGAGAATACCTTAGCCATAAGGTTAGTGAATATTTAAGTTACTATCAAGTCTAATTTATTTTTTTATGCAATCTAATTTGGTAATTAAGTATTGACAAACAGATTTCGTTTGTTTGAAAAAATGACCGATTGAAAACAATTTTGTATAGTTTGTGTTAACATGCATCTGAAAATGTACTTATGTTACATGGAAGTTAATCTTCTCGATAGAGGTTTTTACTTTCTTTGCACGTTTCGTTAAAAACCATTATATATCAATCATGCATGAGAATCCAGGATGTATATTGCTACTTTTTAATGTACCAGAGATATTTTATGATACACATAAGCCATAGAAATATTATTTCCAATTTTTTGAATAAATAAAGATGTTCGGTTACTTTAAAAATTTTTTTACATTTGTCTCCTTTTGTTTTGCTCCCAGAGTCGATCACTCGGCGATGCAGGATACGAAACTTCATGGTATAACATGTCGCCCAGTTGCAGTAAAAATATATTATTTTTTATCATGAGGTCTCAGAAACAAATCTCTATTACTGCGGGAGGAATGACAAATTTATCGTTAGAAGCATTCACGAACGTAAGCCTACTGATTTTTTCTTCTTCTATAACTATATGATTCCTTGCTTTTCTCCTAAATAATGTCAGAGCATGTTAATAAGTGTACCGCTTGTACATGTATATGTACATATATGCATCTTTTC
>NW_014563644.1:0-655 GCF_001313825.1 Dinoponera quadriceps | reverse complement strand
TTAGTTTCTAATGTAAGGATTAGTGCTAAAAAAATGTGGCAAGTCGGTACAATTATTCACGTTAAATTATTGCACTATTTTCTGCAATGTCACTCAAACTTTTTAATATACGGTAGTAGTATTGATTTTTTATATTGGTGGATCGTTACAACGTGATTAATCTCTTTGCGAAAACATGTAATTTGGATAATACCGACCTGTCAGTGCTGGATTAAAAGCTATATTATATTTCTGGAGAATTTGGCACAGATGGTGAAATGTGGTTTCTTGCTACATATTTTGCAAACTTTGGGCACGTAAAAATTGCACTGAATGGGATACTTCCGGTGGATAACATTGCGACGGATGCAAATCAATAAATAATTGAGTATTTTTTAATGTTTCTCAAGATATTACATGTAAAACTTTTATCATATTCCTTCTTCAACAAATATGTTCGATCTTCAGTGAAATGTGTGTCTTCTCTTTTGGTTTTATACATTATAAACATTGTTGACTCGGCATCAACCTGAAGTCAAGATAATCCCGGTCAAATCTCACTTTTCGCTTTTTCATTTGTCTCTCTCGGTATATATTTTTATGCAATTTTTTGCACAAATCTATGTTATAGTAAACATCTGTATTATATTAAACAGATCTTGAATTCTACATCTCT
>NW_014563643.1:322-554 GCF_001313825.1 Dinoponera quadriceps | reverse complement strand
CGTGGACTTGGATTCAACTTAGTCGTTAAATGCAGTAATTGTGAATCTCACTACATAAACTCCTGCCCATTTATAAACAATGCTTACGAAATCAACAGGCGCATCGTTTTTGCAATGAGAATCATTGGTGTCGGTTACGAAGGTATACGAAAGTTTTGCGGTATAATGGATCTCCCGAAAATCTTCAATAAAAAAGTTTATTATGATATCGTCGATAGTGTTCATACTGCAT
>NW_014563643.1:0-219 GCF_001313825.1 Dinoponera quadriceps | reverse complement strand
TGGCGTAAGCGGGGTTATTCATCGTTGCAAGGCGTAACGACTTTGATCGGACATTATACAGGAAAAGTCCTCGATCTCCTAGTAAAATGCACGTATTGTAAGCAGTGCGAGTACTGGAAGACACACGCTGACGACTTCGATGAATGAATGGAAACACACAAAAATGAATACACTGCGAATCACGTTGGTAGCGCCGGAAAAATGGAGGTGGACGCGGCT
>NW_014563642.1:1463-1766 GCF_001313825.1 Dinoponera quadriceps | reverse complement strand
TTATAGGAGCAGGAGCTCCTACGTGCCGCACCGTGCCGACCCGTGGGGCTTCTGGGCCCGGAGGGTGCCTCCGCTGTTTCCGTGCCACCTGCGTGTGGTTACCGATTGCACTCTCTGTGGCAATTAAAAAGGCATCGGAGAACGCATTGCGGAGCGTTTAAAGGCGGTCGTGAATTAACTATGCGACGCGTAAACACCGCGCCCGCTCCCCGCGCCTCGTCCGATCCTCACTCGCGACACGGAATACACAACGCGCCGCGACACCGAAACACGTCCGTCCGACCGCGCTACCGTCTCACCACG
>NW_014563642.1:0-1360 GCF_001313825.1 Dinoponera quadriceps | reverse complement strand
CGGAGGGTGCCTCCGCTGTTTCCGTGCCACCTGCGTGTGGTTACCGATTGCACTCTCTGTGGCAATTAAAAAGGCATCGGAGAACGCATTGCGGAGCGTTTAAAGGCGGTCGTGAATTAACTATGCGACGCGTAAACACCGCGCCCGCTCCCCGCGCCTCGTCCGATCCTCACTCGCGACACGGAATACACAACGCGCCGCGACACCGAAACACGTCCGTCCGACCGCGCTACCGTCTCACCACGAAATTAACGATCAGCTGTTCCATCAAAATACAAGCGCACCTGTCAACAGCCACCGTACACAGAACGGCGAATTAAAGCACCGACTACATCTGTTCCGGCGTTGTAATACCGAACGACGCGAAATATATATATATATATATTGTTACGGAAGATAAAACTCTCCTCTCTTTTACCACCGAACCTGGACATCCGGCGAGCCATCCGAGGGCCGTCGAAAAAGCTCTCGACCATACCCGAGGACGTTCCCCCGCGAGTTGCGCGAACTCCGGCGAGCCGGAGAAGGAACGTCGCGCACGTTGGCGGGCGGGAACGTCGCAAACAGATGATCAGCGTTGACGGATAAGCAACGGGTTAGAGAGATTCTCTTTGGGGCGGTTGAGTCGTCATGACGTGCGCGACGGTCTTTAACGAAAGAGAGAGCTTGAGCCTGCGAGTTACGTGTGCTTCCTTGTAAATAGTAAATATAGTTGAAGTTGTTTTCTTCTTAACAATGTCTCGTTTTTTCCCCGCGCGAGCGTAACAATATATATTCACTATACGAGGTCTGTTCAAAAAGTTTATTTTAGTTAATTTTCCCACAGATTGATGTAGCTCAATACTTGTCATCCCAAAAAATGAGAAAGATAGTATTCGCTTATGTTGTGATTACACAAGAATAAACGAAAGCGATCAGATTTTCCCATACCCAAAGTCGAGGTAACCCTTTTCCGCCTCAAGGGCTCAAATATATTTTTGAAACTAGATGCAGTCGGGATTTTATCAAATAAAGTTAGATAAGAATAGTAAGCAGCTAACTATTTTATAACATCATTCGGCAGATATATGTTCACACGATTTCCCTTGGGCCCCCGATTATTTCTGGCAGATGTTCTCGGAGCTGTTTCACGACTTGCCGAATGTAATGGTATATGTAGATGATATCTTAATATACGCGAGGAACTTTGTCAAACATAATAAAACACTTAGAATAGTCTTAATTAAATAAAAAAAAGGCATTCCGATGAATCGGGAAAAGTATACGAGGTCTGTTCAAAAAGTATGGCGAATTTTGTGTTCTTTCAAAAAATATTTATTTATTCATAAATATCTATTTTGTCTCCTTCAAAGTAATCCCC
>NW_014563641.1:0-60116 GCF_001313825.1 Dinoponera quadriceps | reverse complement strand
ATGGAAGATTAGAAAACGGATAAGATCACGGATGCGTTGAGAAACTCATAACGCATTTGGTAGCATATAATTACATCCTTTTTACGATAGCGCCAAATCTGCCTATTTCCTGATAAAAAAGGAATTTATTGCTCCCACGGTACCCAGGATGTAACGAAACTATACGCCTTACGTGAAGGCGGAAGAGATGACAGAAGAGATACGTTGGGAAACTCACGGCGCTGGCGCGTTATACGGCGAGCCATCGTAATCTTATCCCTTTCACGATAACGCTTGCCCGACGTCCGTCTGCCTCCCAATTATATATATAAAGAAAAAAGAATCCGTATTTCCCGAGGTACCCAGGACGTAACAGTAACTAGAAATTCTGTTTCTTTCGATCAAAATGCGTTTAATCGTTCATTGTCAAATAGATCTAATCAAATTTAATTTTCAGTGATGTATGATGTAACTTCAGTGCCAAGATCGAAGGGGGGCGGGGAAAGAAATGGGTTGCAGCAGTTGGCGTAGACCTGGAATTACAGCCACGGGCGGAAGAAATCGACGCACGTTCGTGGAACACAGGCCGGCCAGTAGTAACGGACTTCCTGCAGTCGAACGTGCCGTCCGTGCAAGAGCGTCTCCGCAGTGGCTGCCGGCAGGCTGGGTCGGCCTCGGCGACGTGTCAGTTTCGGTCACTACTTTTCTCTTTCCCTCGACGACCCTTGGGATTTGAATTTTATGCGGCGGGGACTCCTTTTCGGTTGACCCATGTCGAGTATTCTCTTTATTTCAGTGTTCTCTCTCTCTCTCTCTCTCTCTCTCTCTTTCTGTACGGCAAACGAAGACGTATAAAAATCGCGATCTGGGATGTAGCTTATTAACTCTCGGCTGTTGCTTACTCTGTAATATTATACAGAGAGCATCGCAAATGGCCGGACATCAAGATGAAGTGAGCTCGACCGTTGTGCGCGTCACGAGAGCATAAAGTTATAGAATGATTCTTCCGAGAGGAAAGGTGCTCCTCGCCATCGGGGATTCACGGCGAAAACTGGGCATAAACTGGAGAAAATCGAAATTGAACGGAATTAGAACTTGATATGCGTCAAGTTCTAATGTAAGGGAAAGTAAGATAATAAGGTTTACTTAAGGAAAAACTTAAGTACATACCCAAATTTACACAAACATAAAAACTTTTTATTAACATTTAATCTCCAAGTATGGTCAATATATATGTGTGTGTGTGTGTAGACACAACTCATTCATATACACATACCGTCTCCACAGATGTAGATTTCTATCTGGCATCCCATCAATACGTCGCATTAATCAACGTCGCGTACGCGTGCGATAATATTTGTCGAAGGCACTGTAACGCCATGAAACTGGTCGGCTGTTCCTTTGATATTTGTTAGTATGTCACTGGTAATACCCGCCAGGCGGCCGATGATGGATTTGACGCTCTCGCAGATTGCCGTATCGCGCCGGACAATGTCCGTGTATTTTTTATATGACGAAAAACATTGCGATACGCCGTGCCGCTGGCCGATATGCTCGCGATACGTAAAATTGCACGCGTTGTTGGCAGCTGTCGCCATCGGCCAGCTATTCCGCGACCGTACCCCCGCCGCCCCGTGTTTTTGACGGGACGATTTAGTCGATTCGCCGGCATGATAGTCACCGATTGATTATTTATCGATCCGCCGTCGTGAGCATCATTTTGTACGACGGTAATCGGCGCGTTTGTCCGCCGGTCTGAAAATCTAAAGCTCTCGCTTCCCCATTCTCTCGTGGTCTCTCTTTCTACAGGCCGAAAATCGCGCGTTACATCCTTGACCCGGCTTCGACGTCGTCGAATTGAACAGCGCGTCGATGTTAAAACGCCAAACGAGGACCTACTTACCACGAAATGTATCCTGCGAGATGGGACGAGAAACAGAGAGATAGAGGGAGAGAGAAAGAGAGAGTGGTGGCAAAAACGGCTGCGAATAATCCGGATTCCGGAGTGTCGCGGGGAAACGGAGCGGTGGAAAGGCGAGCGGTATTTTTCACTCTCTTGGAAACATCCGACGTACACGCGGCGCGAGGGTATTGTCGTCAAAGAAAGTTCCACGATAAATCAGAACACTCGCAAGGCGCCGTTAATAGCGCTCACCGGCACAGTTTCGCCGGCTGCCGATCACGTCTCGGGAAACGTTGAGGCATGATCGTAGTTCCGCGAGTTCGAGTGTTTCCGTGCGCCCTAAACTGCCGCGGCGAAATAATGAAGATCCCTCTCTTGCGAAAACGCGCCACGTCGCCTGCATGAATATCCCCCGCCCGTTCCCGTCATTAAAAAGGCTTACGTACTCCCAGCTTAAAGAAAGAGAGAGAGGGGGAAGGAACAAGTTAACTAGACCGAAACTTCGTACTGCAAACGGAAACTTCTGAACCCCGTAATACGTTTTACGTTTCTGGGTATAAAACTCTCGCTATTAAGCCGAGTACAGAGCTTGTCAAAACGCCGGCAAGGAACCGAGAATGGTATTCGTGATCGGAGTGTGCGACGGACATGTTCGTTCCGGTGACAGCTTGGCAATTGTTGCATACGTTGACAGCGCATATTCTTAGTCAGCGTTAAGTTAACCCTTCCGCGTGGGCATCTTCGCGATCGGGCATCCCGTGTGTCTCGTCGAGTCTGCGCTGCTCGCATTTTCTTCGAAGAAGGGTGGCGAGAACTCAAATCTCGTCAAATCGGTTAGTCGTGTTAACGTGAACTTGAAATATGTTACAATAATAATTTGAAATAGTGGATGTTAGAGGTTTTTAAATATATAAACAATCGAATGTATAAGTAATCATCGAAAGTCCGAGAAACGCGGGAATATTGATAATAGAATTAAAAAATTCGACGCCTGCAGATTTCATTAAGAATTTTATCGTGATAATCAAATATTATATACTGTAATTACTCGAGGCATATTCATTTTTTTATATTCATATTCATATTTACATGTATCGAGTACACACACACATACATATATATTTTCTTTAATTCCGCTTAAAATTAACATTTATAATTTAGATAGTTAAATAAAATTTCAAGAAAGTATTTTTTTTCCAGTAAATAAACTTACATAAAATTTTCTTAATATCGCCACTGAAAATCCAGCAATCTACAACCCAACTATTTTAAAATATTCTTCAATAGTTTTATATTAGGATGATGGTGAGGGTGACGGACATTCTGAATATTCCGATGCAAAAATATTGGAGAATGTTTCGACAGAAGGTGGACAAGCTCCTGTCTGCCGCCGTCTGGACGGATATTGTGAGATTTACCCTTATTTGACAGTCGTGAAGAAAAACGGAAATATATGAAAATATTTGTATCTCGGAGTGCAATCGTCCAAATTCGCTAGAACTTTAATCACCGTCGGATCCGTATTGCATTTAATGGCTGGAATAGGAAAAAATTGGATAAATTAATAATGTCTCAATTTCGCAACTTCATCATGTTTCGCATTATGTCCATATTATCCATTGTTGTCGAAAATTTTCATCTTATTGAAGTTGAGCATCACCATATCCAGTCGCCCGGGTGCAACTCAACGAAATTCACAAAAAAAAAAACGAAATAAAAGTGAACGAACGAACGCATTTGTTTCTTGAAAAAAGTGCAAATATTTATCGTAGATATAGCACACGTTATATTCCAAAAATATTGACAAAACGATATACCGCCACTATTTTTGTGCCGCCACGAACGCTTGTTTACCTCCAACTGCTATGAGTATGCAAATAATAAAATCGGTGCGGGTAATTATACCAAGTTAGTTTGCGAGATTTGTGAAGGTGAATGAAGAGATTTAAAAATAGATATTGATAAAAGTTGCTTTCCAGCTCTACAAAATGAACCCATTAGTCTTTGAACTTTATTTTTACCGCCGCTACACCCGCTTATTAAAATGTCGGGAAAATTTCATAATTACTAACAGAAGTAATACACGAATCGCTCGACATCGCAAGCATGAAATACGCTCGCTACGTAAAAAAACTTGTCACCTAGACTATATAGAAGTTTAATTTTATTCCCAACTTATCGAAGAACCATTATCTACACCAATGTGATTACCTGCAGCACTAACGTTATTGATAAAAACGCTCACGTACATTTATGAGGCGAACGCGCTGAAATAATTGTGCGCCGTCTCTTTCAGCGCGGCTATTTCAACAAATTATAAACGTTCGTTGATAGTGAAATATCATCGTTACTTTGACATTCGGTATCTCGCGCATGCTTGACGTGTAACAGCCCCGTGTGCTCTCTGTTGACTTGTCAGGAATATGTACTTACAAATTATACAATATTTGCTTTAAAAATGAGGTTTTTATAGACGCGTGCGATGATATGAACGGAGAAAAAACAAAAGGGCAAAAGAACGAGGAAATAAGAACGTGAAGAAAAGGATTAAACGGGAGAAAGAAGTATTACGTTTTTTCAGGACCGGTAATGAAAAAATGTAAAAACCAAAATACACTACGGGAGGTTTTTGCGGGCTTTATTAAATCCAGAGATGAATAGCGAATGAAGGGTGAGAATTTAATAACGATCAGGAGGAAGAAATATGTAAATCAGAACGAATAAAGTATGAAGAGGATTTACTTTGCTTACTGCACGTCGCCTTGACGAGCCGAATCAGTTCAGCTTCTATCAACGCAGAAATATTTCTGCACCATATGCTCAACTTAAAACTTACAACTCATATTTATATTCACTTATTCATTCAATATAAACGGTCCGTAAACTACGCTGACAACGGATGTTATAATTAAGTCGAGACGACAGCGAATCAAACTGCGAGAGATTCACCGCAAGTGGACTCGCGAAATAAGAATTCTCGATGACTCCGTCGATGAGCCGATATTTTCCGTCCTGACTCTCCCTCATTTACTTACAACCCTATTAAACATCGTTTCTCCTTGTTTCCCCCGGAACTCTCTTTTACTTGCTCTCGACACGGCGTTATCGATGCAAACGTTCGCCCTCTCCTCCGGGGATATCTTCAAAACGGCTCCTCGTCGAATAGAAAAAAAGACGGGGAACGGGAATGAGGGGAGGGGAAGGCGCATCTTATCTGCGACGACCCCGTTTCTTTTACTTCGACTCTGCCTACGCGGATAGCCAGCAGCGAGTCGACAGCGCTATTTTAAGTTACGAAAGAGGGGAAGAAAGGAGCTAATTACCATTCGAGCTCTGAAGAGGAATGCGATAGAGTGAACAGTGGGATGGCTGTCGCGGCTTCCTTTGACACGCGCTCCAGCCGGAGGTGTCGTACGGTCCTTACTCCAAAACGTGTCCATTTGCGGCGCGAGCCTTTCCGGACGCTCGCATCCTCGGCTCGGCCGCTGCGAGCGGTCGACATGATCCAAAGACTGCTGAAGGAAAACCCTTGCGGAAAGAGTACAAACATTCCCGGCGATCCCACATTCGCAAGCGCTCGCATCCTGAACTGCCGCGGCGAAATAATGAAGGTACCTTTCTTGCGGAAACGTGCCACGTCTTTTACATGAATATCCTTCTCCCGTTGCCATCATTAAAAAGGCTTACGTATTCCCGGTTTAGAGGAAGAGAAAGGGAAATAGAGAGAGAGTGAGGAAGGGAGAGAAGGGGAGAGAGGACAAGTTAACAAGACCGAAACTTCGTACTGCAAACTTCTGAACCCCGTAATACGTTTTACGTTTCTGGGTATAAAACTCTCGCTGTTAAGCCGAGTTCAGAACTTGTCGAGACACCGGCAAGGAGCCGAGAATGGTACACGTGATCGGAGTGTCGACGGACACGTTCGTTCCGGCGACAGCTTGGCAGTCGTAGTGCCAGACAGCGCGTACTCTTAGTCGGCGTTAAATTAACCCTTCTGCGGATATCTTCGCGGTCGAGTATCCCGTGTGTCTCGTCGACGTTTGCATTGCTCGCATTTTCTTCGAAGGAAGGCGGCGAGTACTCGAGTTTCGTTCTTCTTATTGGGAAAAAACAAAGATATTAGGTGTGTAAATTAATTTCGGTGCTTTCGTCACCAAAAATCATGGTTTATTTATCAATGGAAGGTGTACAGTGTCAATTCGAAGTAATATCCGTCATCAACGATAACCTTACGCTATCTATCGTAGTAGCTGTCGAATTCCATCGCGATAAGAACTTAGCGGTTTTAAATCAATAAATTCATCGACAGATCTTCGAACAACCTCTATCATTTTGAAATGTGCGTTAGTTAAGGATGTATTATCAATTAGCGTTATATTTTCAGTGGCGCATCATGGAGGCTACTTATAAATTTAATATTCATCAAGCAAAATTACGTTCCAATATATTTATTTCATCTAAGTAATAAATATTAATTTGAGACGAAGTTGAGATAGACATATATACACAATATTACAAATACAATATATTATTTGTTTATTTTTCTTATTAATACTATATTTCAGTTCAGATATACTTTAGTTTATCCAATAGATATGCAGAGATAATGGAAAAAGCTAAATATAAGTATCTAAATATGTGCATATATGTATATTATTTACTGTTTAACACGAGAGAACGGAAATTGATACACGAGGATTGAAAATGTTCCGCTACCGATAACAATAAAGTAAAGAATATTGATTTATTAATGATACGATTCTCTTCGCTTCGCGAAAAACATTCCGAAGTTACAAGACTAAATGTATAAAAAATGTTCTCACGCTCGTTCGGCCGCTCGTTCACCTCGCTTGCTGGTCAGGTGTCTCATCTGTTACCAAAAAGGAAAAGTGAAAAGAGGGCGGAAAAAGGGGGAAAAATTCGTACGTCGGATCGCCAATCACGCAACGCCACCACCCGCACGCGCACGGTCGATCGGGGAATCCGTAAACAGCGTGAGTGGCATGCTACGATATTCGCGAACTAATTCAACGTTGTTCCCGCCGTAAATCGCGTGACTCCAGTCCGCGAACGACTTCTTGGATCAGTGGTAATAGGTATGTTGCTCACGTACGTGCGCTACGAATGCACAACACGACGGGGGTCGTCTATCGGAGTGCGCGCGGCGCGGTAAGAGAAAGAGGACCGGTGCAATGATTGGCGTCGCTCCGAGGTCTCATCGATCTGTGACTCGCGACTCCTTTCGTCCACTTTCTTTTTTATTCTTTTTTCTTCTGGAACGTACAATAGCACAGCAAAATGCGACAACACGAACAATGCCTCTCCGGCACGCTGACGAAAAATCAGTATCTATACCCGAGCTGAAGTTTTGATTCCTTATGTTAATCCTGCAAATTTCACCAAATTCGAAGAATTGACGGAAAATCTCTGAGTGTAACATTATACGGGTTATTCTGTCCTTCGATGTTAATTTTATTGCTAAATCAACAAATGTTTATTTCCCATCGTTTCCCCTCATATTTATTTCAGAATTATTTAACATTCGATTATCTCGATATTCTGCCTACATTTGTTCTTTCTTTGGTTTCAATAAACAATATATTAATTATTTAACTTGTTCAGCTGCAAATAGAGTATATGCGGGGTAAACAAATATTAAATAATTGAAGATAGGTAAATAGCGAAATTAATGGTTCAATAAAACAACAAGCTTTTCTCCTTCATAATCTCTTTATCAATATATTTTGTTGTTATGTTGCAAATAGGAATTGGAAATTCAAAAGGGGGTGAAAAAGAACGTTGTTGTAGCAAGTTTAATTAAGTTAGTTAACTCGAAATTGAATAAAAAAGGAACGTGCATTAACATGCTGTCACTCATTAGTCGGAAAAGGAATATTGAAAACAGGCAATCTGCTCGAAAAAATATTCTCGTAAGTTACTCATTACTCCACTTACATTGCTGAAATTAAAGTTGTCTTCGTGACTTTAATTCCATCTTTCGACTGACACGACTACCTGCTACTCCGTTCGATCCCGAGCCGCTCCCATACGAGATATTATTTAGAGATCGTCTCGACTGTGAAAAAAGGAGCAAGAAAAAAAAAGAAGAAGAGAGACGATACATGGCCGATATCGCGCGTATATCGCCGCGCGCGCCGCGGTCACATAAATTAATCTCGAATTCAAAGGTGGCGCGCGGCCCGACCACGTGGAATCACACTCCCGCAGTGCGATTGAGAAAAGCTGCACGTCGCCGGCGAAAATCCGGACGGCGCGGCGCGCATTGCGGATAATGTCCGGTTCGGTCGGTCAAGTCGACTCGTTTCAGTCCGGCTTATACACCCGGCCGCCCCGCAGCCGCTGAAACGCGCTTTCACGCGCGCGCTCGCTCGTGAGCGCACACAGGGACAATCGACTGCGCCCGGAAGGACAAGAATTTCGATTTCGTGGCGGTGAGCCGCGGCTGAGCATGCGAATTCGTGAACGTCGTGCCGGAAAACCCCATCGCCGCCGTTCTGGCGGCGAGCGAGCAAGCGAGGCTCGCGAACGAATGAGAATGGGCGACGGGGTTGCGGGTGGGCAGTTGAGGGAGGGAGGGGAAGATACAGTGTACTGGGACATGAATTCGAAGAATGAGAGGAGAGGACGCGCCACGGGAGGAGGGGAGACGACAGACGAATAAAGTGGGGGTGTGTAGAGCGAAACGGCGGCGGATCGGAGGAAGTGAGAAAGGGTGGTAGAAGGTGTCCCCTGATAGTCGCGTTATCCACGTTTGGAGGATTGTGAAAACGGGCTGGATGGACGAGAGGGATGTGCGAGGGCGATGTGCACGCTGTCATATATACATATATATATATATATATATATATATATATATATCCACCCACGGAATATCCGCACTATCCTGCGGAAAATCGTTCTGCGACGAGGGGACAACAGGGGATGGGACGGGAAAAGGGTAGCTGGCTCGATCGGTCGGTCGGATGGTCGGTCGGTGAAGCGGAAGGCTGATCACGTAGACGGAATTCCGTGGCGCTCCCTTACCGCGCGTCGAACTGAATTAAACCAATCCCGAAGGGCGGAGAGAGGGCGCGGATTTAAATAATTGAAATAAACTGTGAGAGAGCTCGCCGACTCGGCGCGCCGCCGCCGACGCGACCTTCCGGAGCGGCCGCCTTTTCGATCGCTGATTCGATTGCCGCCGTAGCCCGAGACTCCTCGTAATCGCGTCGAAATCGCTCCTCTATCGTCAACTTTGCTTCGCCGTCATGTTTTGTAATTCATTGGGAGAGTGGTAATCGCAAGCTCGAGATACGCGTGTCGAACGACGATAGGCTTGTGTTTTTTACGCACCTAACTAGTGCCGCGTTGGAACTTTATTCCTGTTCCTTTCAACGCTAAATTGTATATTTGTTTCACTCTAAAATAAAAAGTGCAAACATCGCTGGTTCAGCGATAAAGAACAGACTGAAATTTCTGTCTTGATGTCGAGAAATGAATAATCATGAGTAACTTTGAATGATAATCTAGCTATACCCTTTCTGATTAATTTTAAAACGTTTCACTGAAAAAATCCGCCTTAGATGAGTAAGCTCATTGGCTAAGACACATAGAGACACTAAGAAACATTAAGCCTCAGTAATTCCAAGACATCCGGGCAATCCACAAAGTGATCGAGAACTTTCATCGTTTCTTCGTTTATCTCGCGTCGGTTCTTAGCTTTTTATATTTTAGACTGATTACATATCTTGAGGCCGGAAACATTTTATCGGGAAATTATTAAATAGCGAAATTCGGTCCTAAAATTAAGCGAGTGGCAGGCTGAGCGCGACAATCGCGCCGATCCGTAGTTTTCCGCCGAACGCGTGTCCCGTTTTATTGGAAAATTATAGCGCGCGATTCGTTATCTGTCCGAGATTATGCGACATCGGACTAGATCGTCGGGCCGGAGAATTTATGCTGATATCTGGATTTATGAGCACCAGGCTGAGCGGAAGTTCGACCCGGGATACCTCGCCCAATTTTAGTGGAACTATTCCGGCTGATGAGAACGCCGTGAATCTATAAAAGATTTCGATTTCACTTTATTACACTCGGCATGGAGTATCGAACGAGTTCGCGTGCGACGGCCGATCCATTCGCCTCGCATTTCGAGGAGCGGCTAGTATTACGGGAATACACTCGGGTGTATTTCGAAGTTCCGTTTCGTTTCCGCATCGGAGTCGCCGGCTCGCTTTGGGGAGCGAGCGTATAATTCGATGGTCTCGCCTACTTTTACGTCCTCGTACACTTATTCCGCACTTTTAATTTTTAATGCTGGGCCGAGTTCTTCGATTTAAATGTCGACGCGGAGGAGAGACTGTCCCTGAATTCTCTCTCCCGAGATTAAGACATCGGAGATGTTCTCATCTGGCTTTTCATTTCCTCCATTTTCCAAACTTCTCAACGTCCCGACATCCTGTGTATCCTCCAAGAGAGAAAGAAAGAAAGAGAGAGAGAGAGAAAATAAGTCATTGACGCGCAAGATTTACATTCTCCGTCCAATTCATCCTCGCTCATTCATTTTACAGTTTGTATCCTGTATCTGATTAATAGGACTTCGCAGGTACAAGAAACGCGCATAAAACTCCATTCCTTCCTTCACAACGACTCATCGGCCCTCCTCCGCTTCCCCTTTTCCTCCCCTTCCCTGTCTTCCATTGGTTCATTCGCTTTTTCAACTCGCCGAACCATTTTCTCGGAACGATCATTACACTATTGGAGTTACGACCCGTTTATTCATCGTAAAGACGGAAGGAGCGAGAAAGCCAGTCGCTTTTGCTCGCGGAAAGCGGGAAATAAGGACCCGACGATTCGCCCGTTTCGTTTTTCCCTTTCATTCGCGGATCCGCGAATGATAAGACGCAAACGAAGAGAACGTCATCCCCCGCCCCCTCTTCTCCCCCTCCCCTCCCCCATTCTTTCTCTCACCCTCGTTTCGAGTTTATTTTGTCATCTCACGAGATAGCGGGGACGACCGCTTCCGATTCCGATGGATATAAATGGCGCGCCAGCGACTCACGGCGGAAGAAGGGTGGAGCAGAGTGGCAAAGGAAAGGAAGGGTATAATTCAATTTTAAATCGGTGTGTTCGCAGCTCATGGAAGAAAACGCTCAAACGGCGCCGCGCGCCGTGCCCTGTTGACAGAACTTCCGCGATAAAAACTACGGCCGTAATAAAAGTTTGAAGCGGCGACCGAGGCTAATTTACTGCGCGTAATATAGCCACATAGTAGCGGAGTCACTCACTCGCGATGCTCTCTTTGTCACGCGACCGCGGTCGCGCGCATTTTCCTCCAACTGAAAGAAAATCCCCTTAGGTCAGTTCCCGATTCCCGGTAATAATTAATCCAATATAGCCGAGTGGAAGAGAGAGGGGGAGAGACCAAAGCGGTAATATTTAAGTACGTTCGAAGTGAAGTGAACGACACCGTAATTCTCGCAGAGGTCTAAAATCAGGTGCGCTCTCGTCGCGAGGTAAATTCAAGCGTTGCAGGAAAAGCGTTCGCGGGTCACGCAAACTCATCGATCGCTTATTCTCTCTTTCTCTCTCTCTCTCTCTCTCTCTCTCTCGCTTTCTCGCTCGCTCACACGCTCTTTCTTCCCCCCGAGATGTAACGCGCAAAAATCATGCGGGTTACCCGGGGAAGAACGGCCGCGAATTCCGGGGATAATCCCTCGGAAGTCAGAATGAGGGAAAGGCACGCTTTTTATCCGGCGCGTCGAGAGGAGAACAGAGGCTGGAGAAGGATCAGCAGCGGTACCCCGACTCTCTCTCTCTCTCTCCCTCTTGCTCGCTTTCGTTGGAGCGAGCGTTATCGCGAACTCGTTAAAATCCCTCCGGGAGGATTCCCCCGTTAAAACCCCTCCCGTAAGGATTCCGACCTTGCATTCGTCCGAAGATTCATTCCTCATTCTTTGCGGCGCCTCTCCCTTCTTTTCCCTCGTTCGCTCCCTCTCCGCCCCCTCTTGTTCACACTCTTTCTCTCTCTCTCTCTCTCTCTTTCTCTCATTCTCTCACTCCCTCATGGGCGACGTCCAAAAAATCTAGCCCCGTAACCGTCGATCTGGTCGTGAGGAAAGTTATAAGCCGACGGATTATAATGGCGGTACGATAAGAGGGCAGTGAGAAAAAGGCGGCGTCGACCAGGAATCGCTATTAACCCGTCACCGCCTTTCCCGGAATCTCTCGGGATCTGGTGATTGCGCTTTGGAAACGATAGAAAGTTCGGAAGTGAAATGTGTGAAAAGAGAGAGAAAGAGAGAGAAAGTGGATTGATAGACGGGCGGCAAAGAGAGGTGGAGGGCGGATAGAGGGAAGTAACGGTAGAAGGAGGCGGAGGGGGATAAAAAGGCGCGAAAATAGTAATTAATCTTACAGCTAAAGCGTGTTTAATCCGTGTTGCGCCGCTTCCGCGCACGGAGAGTCGGAAAGAAAATCGTGCAAAAGCTTATTCTTCGCGCTCGTCGAGCGACCGGGCAGAGGAATTCGAGCGGAGGAAAATTACAACGCGCGGTAACGTGATACAACGAGAATTATGGAAAACGCTAAGGAGAACGTATTAATAAAAGAGTCCGCGTAATTATGCGGAATTAAATACGCGAGCACATATTACAACGTGTANTACCGGCGTGCGCGAGACGGGGGGGGGGGGGGAAATCGACAGTCGCAACGCTAATAGTCGGTCTTACTGGCGAGTGTAGTATTTCAGCATTTGCGCTGGATTAATTATTACATGTCCTAATTAAAAAGCAACCTGTGGATTTTCAGTTAACTCGCGCGCGTCCGCGTCAAAAGGATCGCACGCGCGTGCGAGCATGTGGATTAATTAAATCGAGGAGCCGAAAACCGAGGAGAGTATCGGCTCATCACGGTCTGCGGTAATGAAAACGTTGTGTACGAAACAGCACATGACTAATCGCACGAAGCGCGGCTATCGATTCCCGTAAATTAGAGGGGCGTAACGTAAACATTTCTCGGGGCAGCGTGAAAACGTTCTCGATTTCGTTTCGCGTAATACGTCTGGAAAGAGCGGCTCTTCGGGTCGTTCAAAGAGTGCGTTCCGAAATGTGTTGACTGTTGCTGACTCGAGTCGAAATTTTAAATTATTACATTAAGTCTTGGAGGGAAGGAGATGGAAGTAAATTCCTATTTGTAGCACCAAAAAAGTACAATAAGTGGTTTTAATGTTACAATAGGAATTTAGTCCTCTAGAATCTAAATTTTAGTTCTGCATTAAGTCTTCGAGTGAAGAAAACGACAATAACTTCTCCATTTGTAGTGTCAAAGGAGCACAATAGAACTTAATATAGAACTAAATTAGACTTAAAGTAGAGCTAAAATTTCGATTCGGGAAAATCAGCATATTTCAGTCGTCTCATCCCTTAATTCACCCTTATCGGTCGTGATAAGAAGAACATACGAAGCGTTGCGAAGTTTACGCGCAGCGTCAAGAGGCGACGTAGAGACAGTCACATCGTGAAATCGAGAGCGAACGTCGAGAGACGACGGTCCGTATCGAAATTGTAGTCGATTGAACTCGCTAGATTACATTTATCGACATGTACCACCGATGGTCGAATTTCGATTGCCACTCGATCGACGTGCGATTGTTGGGTCTGCCAAACTGGTTGCCAGTTTCTTATGTCCATTCGAATATTCGGGTTATCGATGCGCGTTTCACCGTGCGGAGCGCTTTACAGCATAAATGAAGAGACGGAGAGGAAGAAATTCAGAGATAGAAGAGTTTCTATTCTAATCGGCCCGGTGAACCACTAAACGTTTTTCGGTCAAGGTTTCACATGGCATACTATTTTCTTTTCTTAAAATATTAGACACCCGCTACAACACAGTATGGCGAATTCAAGACTCGAAAATATACGTGGTCAGCTAGGAATGAAAATTTATAAAGGAATAATAGTTTTTCACTTTTTGGCGTGTGATAATTTCGGTTGGCATTACGCGTAGCGTATGTTTGTGAATATATCATATGTGCCGGTAGACGTGCACGAATACACGTTATCAGAGAAATGATCGTGACGTCAAATTTCTTCATATTTTTCTGCATTTTTCGAATTTTTAGATCATTTATTACATATTAATCATGTATCTTTCATTAAATATATCATCATTATACTTAAAATATAGTTATTACAATAGATTAGATTAAATTAGATTGAATAACCGGAGTTCACCTCAATACATTGTTACACGAAGTAATCACCAATTCATGTGTAATGGAAGGGAAGCGAAACTTTGAAAGCCCCCAGCGTTTGTGAAAATGCGCTCAAATGCATTGTATTCTATTCTCGTTCCACTCTTCCGTCTCTGCAGACGAGCGCCTTCGCCTTGCGGACGATTTTGTCTAGGACACGCTTCGCTGCTCGATTCCCGAGAGAACATTCGGCTTGTTTGACCAACGCCACATTCAAATCACCCGATCGATTGCACCGCAAATAGAAACGTTCCGTTCGGAGTCAGACAGGCACGGTTAGGAAATTCCGTCGATTCGCTACGACGGATCGATAANCCCCCCCCCCCCCTCCGGTAACTGTATTTTGTTATCGTGACGAAATTACTCGCATATATATCTATATATGTACTAAACTGAGAACTGAATTATTGATCAAGTTCGGTTACGTAAATCGTCCCCGATAATTCCGTACGAAATCAAATCGCGCGATGACTTATTCACGCCGAACGATTTTGTCCTGTTATTCTTCGCCGATGTTCTCCGCTTGAAAAATTCAATTCTCTCTCTAAAAATATAAAAACGCGAGAAAAAAGTAAATTTATCAATTTTCTTCGACAGACTTGTGTTTATGTTTGTATTTTCATCCGTCTCAATTAAGGTAGTTGGTTCGTAAATTTATTTTCTTAGGGATCTTTCCATATTTCAGCAGTATATAAATTTCTATTGCAATGCCACTACAGTAGGAACCAAGACAGCACACAAACAAGTCCTAACGATATAATTTACTAGTCACCGGTCTTTAGTTCTAAATTAAAATGCGCCTGATCAGGTGATTCAATCAATCGATCCTATTCCACGTCGCTTCTCTATTAATATTTAGAACTCTACGTCAAAGTAGGTGCAAAATATTCTTAAGAGCGTCGAAGTAGCATCAAAATTTCGATTCGAGAAATCTCAGGCGATGTGTTCAAAAGATACATCACGTTATTAATCCTCCGTGATGCTCTCCGAACGAACGATCTGCCGCAACGCGCGAGCGGAAATATCGCGAGGCAGTCGGGAACAATTCCTAAAAGCAATATCTCCGTGAACGTCGCCCTGTCTGAATCTCCTCGCGCTCGGGGGGAGGGGATCGGCTCGCATGAGCGATTTTCCATTTTACATTTCACTCGACCGAGCCGACGGAGTCCCGGGGAAACGCCACGCGACGTCGGGCACCGTGTAACTTCGCGAAACAACAAAATTGCTCGGCCCCGCTTCTCCGACTCCCTCCGTCCGCCCTGCGGGTTTAGCCCCTTCGCGACCACCCGCCTGTCGCGCCTACGCCGATCTCGCACCAACCGGGAAAAGTTCCGTAAGTTGCTCACACCACCTTGGCGCACTTTTCCAGCCGCAAATCCGCTCCCACGGGCGCGGCAAAGTTTTCGAGATAGCCTCGCTCTCCTCGAGCCTCCCTTCGTCCGCTGCCCGCACACCCTTTTCCGCAGCCACGGCCGCGAAACAAGCGAACGCCATCCCCACTCCGACGTGGTCGTCGTGTGCCAGGGGAAAATTATTTATAAACGTCAAAACAGAGCGGTCCCCTCCCCCCTCCCCTATTCGGGAAAAGTTGCGGCGTGAAGGGAATTCACTCCGCGCCAGCGGACACACCTCGCGAAATTTTCGCGCGCGGAACTTCGCCGGCCGTTCGGCGGGACGTGATTAGTCGTCGTCGTGGCGCGAGTGTGTAATTTACGAGCGCGAAACAACGCGTTCGGGAAGGAAGGAAAAAGGAAAGAAGAAAGAACAGGGGCTGGCTGTCGGAAACGGCGCGACGCGGAATATTGAAACTGCTCGATGGGAGGGGAGTGAGGGGAGGCAATTCCCGAGGACCGTCACAGTAGTCCTTGAATCTAGAGCCGGCTAGCGCACATGCTGGACGTGTCTACCTAAACAACCCGTAATCCACGCGTGTCAGCGTATTACGCGCCGAATAAATCCGCCATGAAAGCTAAATGAGAGAGAATCGTTGAAATTACAGGAACGCAAAACGGACAAGAGCGTAAAGAATAACGAACTCTCATGGAAAATTCACGTTCTCCATTATTCATAGAAGATAGACATGTCATACCGGCCTCTCATAAATTCAGTCATTTTCATAAACCACTGCGGAGCAACAAATTTTATTTTATACAATTTCGAGAAATTACACGCCGCCGTGCTCGCGTTCACGTATAAAATATTACGCTCCCTACCTATGGCCGCGCCGCGCCGCTATGTCCGTTTATTTATGTCGCGAACGCAAATACGAGACAAGTACGAAATTTGCTACGTCGTTGCATTACGGCCAGACGTTTATCTGCGATAAACGGTAGTATAAATGTTGCTCCGAGACCACCCCAAATTGGGGGATGATTTTCAAACAAAAAACACCCAAAATCACACCCCAACTTCTTCAAAACAGTCGGAAATCAAGTAAATTCCATTAATTTTTCATGCAAAAACCAAATTTTAAAAAATTCATGTAATTCCGAGACCGCCTATGATTGGGAGATCAATTTTCAAGTAAAAACCTCTAAAAATGATAGCAAAGCACTTAAAACTTAGCAAAGAAAACTGAATTACTCACTGCTTAACTGCTTGAGACCTTCGGCTAATATTGAGCTTAGTGCGGTTCACAAATCAAGAACTTTTTCTGGGTCTACTTCCTGTTATGGTTATGAACGCAGAATACATAAGTTTGTCCCATTCTCCCATCAGCCCGCGGCGTACGCCGCGAGTTACGGCGGTGAGGATCCGCGCGCGGCAACCCGGCGCTCCGGTAGTCTCGCTGCGACAAGCACTAGTTCGATCCGCAACAATGACATACAATAAGCATAGAAACGTAATTTTGCTTGATAAATTTATGAGTGGTCTGCCCCTCTCGATGCTCCATTAAATGTGAATATGATTTGAACACTGATGTGCGATCTAGCTAATATTTCTCGCGGTAGCGTAATCTAAATTCACACAACTAACGAATTTAGCTGCGGTAGCGAGACACATTTCAATCGGCACAGCTAGATTTCAGCTCCTAATTCTCTAATCAATGGCGAATTTTTGTTCACGGTAGTGATCGACGAGAGTAGATCGGTGGTGCGACCGGAGGATATTCGGGGCGGCGACCCGGCGACTCTCCGTCTTAATTCAGCCCTGGCACGATACCTCTTACTCGTAGATTTACGTCGGCCTGACTAGAACCGTAAATAGATGTTCTCTTATAGACCATGAACAGGTGTTTCTCGAATCATAAACACGCGCGTAGCCCCGTAAATCCGTGAGTGCACGCGCGCGAGCGCCCGTGCGTACATTTTCGCGTGACCGTAACACACTCACACGTATGTTCCTCTTTGTCCCCGTAAATCATACATTTATGTTCTCGTCGACTGTAAACATATCGCACATTTCGCGAGGCGAATGGACGGCCCGTAAATCGTCGTTGGCGTATCGTTCCGTTCCACGGTGTCTTTTATAAATTGGCCGCTAATTAGGCGCGATTTGCTCCACCGAGGGTGAAAGAGTTCTGAATTTTTTATCTCCGATTTTGGGGTCGTTCGCTATCGACCGAGATAATCGTGACACGCGTGAGCGAGTATCATCGAATGTGAAATACTTCTCGGGGCGACGCGAATCTGATCCTCGGGAAATGGTTAATCGAGATAATTGGAAAATGAAAAATTTAACGGGCGTGAAAATGATCGATCGACCGTCGCTTAGAGTCGGAAGGTATCGCGGTGTCGTATTCGCTTAAAATTAATTTCATCCAATGTCTCTTTAATTATCTTCGAGAGAGATCGCGAGTAAAGTAATCCCACGTACTATAATTAATACGCGTGTCCGATAGCACGATCGCGTTGGAAATGTTCAGCTCGCCGAGGCGTACTTCGTTTTGCTTTTACGAGTCCATATCTCTCCCGCGGCAAGCCCTAAAATCGAGGCTCCGGCGAATTTTCGGCATTCCGGTCGCTCTAATCCAAAAGTTTCGCGGCCGAAGTTGGACCGACCGCCGTTTCCGGTCTGATGGCACGCCGTGGGCCATTGGCCGCGTGTTCATGAACAATGAGCCCCGTGACATTTCGGGCCTTTGCTTCCGGTTTTACGAAGCACCCTCCGTAGGGCAATTGTGTCGTCCGCGGGAAAACCGAAGGACGTTCACCGTATTTCGGCCCGCCGACTGCCGAAAACCACCCCCTCGACCACTTAATCCCCCGAAATTGCTTTTCACGTATAATTGTTTTCTACAATTCGCCGAAAAATTTTCCCAGATTTTTCCATAAAGCGTTTCGTATATTTTGTTGAATCGTAATGTAAAATAGAAACCAGAGGAAGAATCTTTGAGAAAACGTTAGGGATAACCAGATGTACGGAGAGAAAGGTTTCTTCGGATTTAGTATCGTCGAGAATTGTTTTCACCTCACCTCACACTGACGCACATCGTAATGCGCAGACCGCGTATTATACGAAGCGGCCGACGAGTACGTCGAACTCGCGAAGCCGTCTGTCACGGGAATTTAATATCGGATGAAGTGTCCCCCAATCGTAACTCTCGCTGGGCAGGATTTCGCGAGGGAAGGGAGAAAAAGCGCGGGAGGATCGTGAAAACAAACTCTTTGCGAAGAATTTGCAATTCGCCGAGCGAGTAAGGGACAGAGGGAGGCCGGAAAGAGCGCACGATGGGTCAAAGTTCGCGCCAGGGCTGGCATCGCAGCTGACGTTGCCAGATATTAAAAATGATCCTCACGGCGCGTCGATTCTCATGCGATTGAGCCGTACGGGCGCTCGTGTCGAACTCAGCCGCTTTGCGTAATCCTGCGACGACGAATTCGAATTCGCGGATCGACGTGCAGACTCATCGTCGAGATTCATCGAGTAGGATCAACGAATCGATACACTACTCGTCTAAAGTAATCTTTTCGGTGTTATGGGCTCATATATTAACAATAATAATAATAATTATATATTTTTTATTGGACATTTAGTCATTGGCTGCATGCATAAAAGACAATATTTTGCCAATCGCATTACGCCCGTTGTCGTCATTATACGCATCGTGCACGGCGGAAGGTTAAAAGGAAATGGAAGATCTTACCGAACGTGGCAGGACTCTTAAGATTCCGCTCGCGTGTGCCACGTCGGGCATGTCGCACGACGGCGTATCGTTGCCATTATCGAAATCATTATCGACATTAGGCGTCAGCAACACGTGGCATTATTACCGCCGCCGTGTAACGCAGTATAATCGCCGTAATGTTAGCAGAGGGGCCAGCAAGGACCGAGGAGGGAGAAAAAAAGTTACGTATAAATATCGAGTGACGAGCGAACTCCCCCCTCGCGACGAAACATCACGTGCTTCGTGCGCCGGCCGATCCGATATGCTAACGTTACAGCATCGCCGGCATTATCGTCGTCATTATCGTCATCGCAGCGTTAGGGCAACGCCGCTATCATTATGCTCACGCGATACTCGATTTACGTGCCGATCGGCCTCTCTCTCTTTGTCCACGTCCACGTCGGGACGCTTACGAGCGGGACTCTTACGAGCTGACGCGGCCGCGGGCTTCGGAATTAAAAGGACGCTGCGCGAGGCGAACCGCAGGTATCACGTTACCCGCATGAATATGTATGCCGCGGTATGAATGTACATAAGGGAACCCCCGCGTGTCCTTGCTGCGTTACGTATTCACGAATTTATAATCGCGAGCCCCGGGGCTCCCGTCGGTCAGGGGTCGCCTGGTCAATTCTTTGATGGGACTATTTACGGCGCGTCGATACCTCGCGCTCCGACTACTGAGTGCTCTCAAATAAATGATCTAGTAATAACAGGTAAATCTCATTAGCTAGTTCGAACTTTGCTGCCATTGCTAAAAGTTGGCTATTAGAGGTAAAATACATTTGCTGCAACTTCGCAATAATTATTATTAGGAACTTTATTAGCTGAAATTATTAGCACGAGTAGCAAAGGTTAGTTAGCTGTGCTCTTCCCTCCTCTCTCTCTCTTTTTGGTTACATCATATATAGAGAATACAAAACATGTTTATATCAGTCGATGAAGTGTTATGATACAGTAAAAAGTGCTATGTTACAAACCAAATTCATATGTTATTTTAACAAGACAAATGTGCTAAAAAGGAGCAGTAGTAATATGTTAACAAGATAAATATATTAATTTAACACATTTGTGTATTTTTTAATATATTTCGAGACTTTGTCTCTTTCTTCCTCGGAACAATTTAGCGTTTAAGACGATCTTTCAGTTGACTATCATCAAATAAAGGCACTTGAAATGCTGAATATCCCTATTTCGTATTTAATTTTAATATCAATATTCCAAGTTAATTTCAATTTAACTGTAATTAAAAAAAAATATATTTGTGTAAACTTGATATTTTTTAGTCGTTTAATTTTACATTTCGAACCGTGGAACAATATCACATATAATTATGCATTTCAACGCGATTCTCTAATTGCTTCGGGCAGCGCAACAATTTCACCTGGATTTCGAAAAAATGCGAACAAATCCGCGTTGGAAATAATTTTTCAACAAACATCTCTGATAGATTTTTACCATCGAAAATAGTTTACGCGAGATATGGGGGGCGCGAACGGGAGAGGGTTTAATTAAATTTGTTATTTGTATATAATGACGGTGCGGAAGGTTTTAAAAATATATTCATCTCGCGAAACAACACGGTTACACATGTATACGGCGGCGTGATAATAAACCCCGAGAAATTTATGGACTTCATCATTCCGTTGAATCCAATCTGCATGTGGATTACGAAATATAAAACCGACGAAAAAAAAAAACGGGAAAGATCGATTTTCACGTGCACGCGTCGGCGTGGGTAACATAAATCGGCGGGCGTTATATACATCGAAATGTTTCGTCAGAAATCGCGGCACGCGTTCCGCCTCGTGTCAAATGCTATTTACAACACACGTTATCCGCCGAACGTGACAAAATTAGTGTATAGCGACAATCGAGTCATCGGATATAAATTTCGCCCGGCGCAAAACGTCGCGGAGTATTACGGATGACATTCACCGATTTTAAATACACACAGGCCGGCCCAAAACCTCGATATCGAATCACGCGTATTTGCACCGCTGCAGATTATTATTCGTTCGATCGCCAAAGCTTGTGAAAAAAAAAACATACAGACACACACATACATGCATACATGCACGTATCACATTTCAACGCTGCAACTCGTTGATGAATACGAAGGGGGAGGGGGGAGTGGAAGGAAAAAATCACCCCCACTGTTATCCATCCGACGTCCGTATTTTTAATATGCGCCGCAATACGCGTCGTTAAATATCAGATATCACAAATAATTCTGTGTTCAATAACGCCGTGCACGAAGTCGCGCGCAGATCTCTATAAACATATTTTCGGACCGTGTTTTGCGCTTTTCAAAGCAACACATTCGCATTTCGCAATATTGTTTGCGCGCAAATAACATATTTCGCGTTCGGTTCGTCAGTCAGTTGGCCGTCCGCTCACCCGTACGTTATATTCCTCACTGTATTCTGCTCTGACAGAGACTCAAATCGATCCGTCTCTTTGCAAGAACGGGAAAAGTCAAGACGAATTTTTCCTCTTTTGTCGCATGAAAGTCCCCATCTACAGACGGTATCACATTTTGGATTTGATTTCGTCGTGTGTGCCGATTCACTCGACAATAATAATCAGCATGCAAATCCATCTCTCTTTCTCTCTCTCTCTCTCTCTCTCTCTCTCTCTCTCTCTCTCTCTCTCTAATGCATAAATCTAATTTAAGATATAAATCTAAGCAATGATTACTGATATCTTGTTTCTCGAAGCGTATTTATCGATTTACTCATCATTATACATTTTATATATATTTATTTTCTCTCATTTTCTTCATCTGCGTTGTACTATTACTGCTGATTTAATTATTACTGGCTCATTGTATGCAAATTGTAACAATTAGATTTTGAAAGCGCTTAAAGAGTCTTTGACTCGGAGCTCTCTCTCTCTCTCTCTCTCTCTCGCTCTCTGTATCTCGCACGTATCAGAGATCTGATGTGGCGACGCAATTCCATGACATCGTAAATATTGATACGTTCGGAAAAAAGAAAGAACTCGATTTACATGAGGAGTCCATTTATTTCGCCGTACGAGCTCGCGCCTGTGTACGGCCTACGGGGTCTAATAGTCAATTTGAATAAATACGATATTAAACCCCGGTCGAACCGGGCGATGTCGACGCCGTGTAACCGGTCGCCCGGACGTGGTCACTCGAATCAGGAAGAGGAAAGAAAAATGGCTGACACGAGCCATTAGCGTTCGCATCGATTCGCGTGCATGCCGCGATATATTGTCAACCAGAACGCGCGCTCGCGCAGAGTACAATAGGGGGGTGGGGCGCGGTGTGGACCGAGATACGTCGATTACACGCGCATTTTAATTGCGAATCTCGTTATCAAAAAGCGCCGCCCGAGGAGGAGCTCAGTGCGACGTCATTTTAGGTAATTAGCGCCGTCGAGCTGTAGCGTTTCTTTTAATATTTCGGTATTACCGGCGTAATAATCGCGGATCAAACCAGGCAGAAAAACTTGCGCACGTGTACGCAAGACACACGTTTTCCCCTTATATCTCTCTTCACCTAACCAGATAATTTGAATTTGACGAACTTTTATGAGATCGCCCGAAAGGTAATCACCTTTATGGCAAGATCGCTGTCGTTGTAATTAATATCGAGTGATATCGAGCCCCATGAACGTCGGCCTTAAAGCCTCAGACGAGCGAATCTCCAAGCGCTCAACACTCACAGACACATCAAGCGAGGTGAAGAGGAGGATGTAATTAAATCCAGCATCGGCTCTTACGTACATCGCGCCGGCGGATAGCGCAAATAGATACGGGTCGCATATGTCCGGCAAATAGAATCGCCGGTACGACGCGACGCAGGATGTTCAATCGAACAGGACGCGCTCAATGTCCCGAAAGGCTATCTGTCTCGATATACCGGCTGCTACCTCGTGCAGCACGCGCCAGGCACATCGCGTTGCGTAATGCAGTAGGCGATGAGAGGCTATATTAAACCGGTAATGGTGCCATTCGGCTGCGCGATAACGCGTTGTTATCTCGGCCGACTCGTCTACCCGGTGGATGTCCGTCTACACGGACATTTCTTTCCCCGCCGCGTCCATATTGTTTCATTGTTTCCATTCTCCGCATTGCTCGACGAGAGATCCTACCTGCGTATTATCCCGTCGAGCTCACGCTCGTTCGTTCGTTCGAACGCTCCTCCGCATCCTCGTAGCTCTCCTCTCCTTCCGAATAAATTCGATCCAATTCGCACGTCCGCCTCTCCCTCTGCTCCTCGCGGAATTTTTCAAGTCGCGCACGAAGGATGTCTCGCGAAACTACGTAACGCGGTAACGAGTTTTTGTTTCCCCGGATAATTAAAATCCGCGGGACTCCCTCAATTGCGCCGTTCATTCCTGATGAAACGTACGGAATAACGAGACCGCGCGACGTTTTGTATCCTTTACTTTGTTCCTCCTTTTTTTTAGGAGGCGGGGGATATACTTGAAAATTCGCCGCGGCGCGACGAGATAATGTATATGAGTGTAATTACGACGGTGCGAGAACGGTTGAAGTTTCTATTCCGTTAATGGACAATTTGTTACGATGATAAATTGCTCACTGTCCACGGCACTAATATCAAGCTTAGAGCATCGCACGAAGTGACATTAAGTGATATAACAGGGTGAGTGCAGAAATGAAGGAGCACGTGTATCGTGCTCTTAATCGCGTTAGGGTAATCAACTACAACTTGAGAGCAGTGTCCCGCGTCTCATTGGACCCTAAACTATTTCCGCAGGATATACCCTTGGCAAATATATATATATATATATATATATATATATGTGTGTGTGTGTGTGTGTGTGTGTGTTTATGTGTCTTAGGAGAACAATATCTTCAAATTAAGAATTCTATCGGTTTGAATCAATGTCGTTTCTTTATTTATTAATATTTTTTCCCCTTAATTGATAAAAATTATTCTTCAATATATATAAGATTATTTTTAGTGAAGCTATATAAAAAATTTTTTGACTTGAGATGAAACCCGAAGTTAAATTAACAAATTTTCTCTGTTACTTTATTATTTCTATTGTTATTATGATTATTCGTCTTGTAAAAAATTCCTGAAGGTCCCTCCGAACGAATCTTTTCACCATGTCCGCCCTGCGAAACTGAAACGGCTCTCCCCCCGGGAATTTTTTCACTCACCTTCGCCCGCACGGTAAGCGCGCATTCGGTGAAACGATTTCACATCACGATCGTACCTTCCTTCTCCGGCATGCTGAGCAAGGACCTAACCGAGATACCCGGGTAACGTACGCGGAAAAGCGAACGCAGCGGGGTAGGATACGATCCGGGGGATGCACTTCCGGCGGCACTGATTCCGCACTGATCTCCTCCCCTCCTCCTCCTCCTCCTGCTGCTCATCTTCCCCTCGCCGAACGCGACCAGCCTCGCTCGGCAACGGAACGCGGAGACGGAACTCGCGATCAAACGTCGATGCCGAGTCTCTCCCTCCATGCTCTGGCGACCTCACTTGCAATTTCCTTCCCGTGACCCGCAATCGACGCGCGTGTATGTATACGGTTAAGATTGCCTGTACCTTGCATCGCTCCGCGGGTAATTTCAATTATGTTCGATAATTCGGTGTGTACCTCCGACTCGACGTTAATGGAATTTTCCAATATCGCCAGCGTAAACATCGCATAAAAGGAATGCTTTTCGTGCAAATTGCGTGGTAAAACTGTATGTTTCGCGATGCGAGTCGAGAGTGTATAGAAAAGAAAGAAAGAGAGAGAGAGAGAGAGAGAGAGAGAGAAGGCCAACTATTTGTCGAGCGGAATACCAATGTTCTTTTCCCAATAAGTAGAAGTCGAATCAGTGAAATTAAAAGAGACTATTCGGAGCAAGAAATATAAGCAATACACGTACTCGGAGAAATGACTTAGTAATATAGGATGTCTATTGTCTGGGAAAACTTGGAAAACGTCGAATTTTCAGGGAATAGTTTATACCTAACATTAGCTGTGCTTATTCAAAGGTACATTTTAAACTTTGACAGCTGCTTCTTTTTTTCTGCATACCTCTCCGCCTCGTCGCGATTCGGAAAATCTGAAAATTGCCCAGCGGGTCTGCCTATATGCAAATACATATATACATATCGTAAACGGCAAATTTCATTTCGCGATCCATTCCACGCGATCGCGTGTTCGTACTCTCCTCGCCAAATGCGCGTACATAAGTTCTCGGATACGCGCGCGCGCGCGCGGTCGATCGGCCGTGTCATCGAATCGCCCGTGGACGCGCGCGGGCCAACACGACGCACGGGAATAAATCTGCGGCGACCCGGCTACGCAGGATATCCGCGCTGGAGACTTCCGTTTCCGGCTGCGTGTCGCGACTCTCGGTCTCTCTATTTAGAAAGAGATCGCTATCTCATACATAGAGATAGAGATAGTACTCTTTAGAATATAGGCCCGAGTCGAAATTTCGATGCTGCTTTGATGCTCTCAAGTGTGCGCCTACTTCGTGTACGGTCTACACTGAAAGAAAAGATATCTAATAAAACGATAGATCGTATCGTTAGAAAAGAAGACACCTATCTAACACGCGCAGCACAATCATCGAAGTTAAGAGCTCGCTGTTGTTTCCCGCGCTCGCTTATGCTCACTCTCCGCAAACGGAGTAAACTCGAGTGGAGTGCGCCGGGATTTGCAATCCGCGGTAGAGGATCCCGCTCGTTCTCTTCCGAGATTTTAAGTTCGGGCTTCAACCACCGGTGTAAACGTTCACGGAGCAGATTAAGAGGATTCCACGACGGGGTGGACGCGAGGTAACGACTGTACAGGATTTAACCAACCGCGAGCGCTCACAAATGTGTCGCCGTGGCGACCTATCCTTCCAGTCGGACGTTCACTCGTATAGCTACTCTCTCTCTCTCTCTCTCTCTTCTCTCTTCCTCTCGTCGCTTCCGGTAATCTCGTTCGAGGCGCCGGTCGAGCGCAGTCAGACATCGACGAGCCGATGACGTGCGCTCGCTCGCTCAACCGGCGGAACGGCGTTACGGCAAACTTCGTTACTCGCAGCGCACGCGAAGCTGCGTCGACGTAACGACATCGCGTCCGCGCTCGATATTTCACCTCTCCGTTCCGTTTACCTCCCGAGAACACGGGGTGATGCGTAACGGACTCTCGTGAGCCTTCGACGAGAATCGAGGAGGAATATCGCGTCTCGCTGTGATCCTTCCACGGATCCGAGACTTTCCGTCGTCTTTGACGATCTGTTTGCGAAGTGTACATCTCCGACGTAGGAGTTATACTTTGAACTTCTCTCTCTCTCTCTCTCTCTCGCTGTGTTTTCGACGCTCAACTACGAGCGAGGAGAAGATTTTACACCGAGAAGAACGCCCGACGTTTTCCTTCGAAACGGAAGTACCGTTTCGATAGCGCGCGTGAACCGGAAATTTATGTCTATTTAAGAAGGAAGCTTTTTTACCTCACGTGCCATGAAAAGCGATAAAAATCGTTTCCCCGAGCGAAAGGGCGGGTATAAAAGGTAATATTGTAACGTTACTCCCGATTGCCGCTTCTCTCTTTCTGGCTTGGTTGAAGCGACCGTTCCGCTACTTTCAATAGCGAGACGCGACGGCGAGTTTCGGGAAGGAAGTCGCGCGCTTTCCCGCTCGGCCCTTCTCTCTTTCCCCCTCTTTATCTCTCACGTACCGGTATATTACGAAACAATCAAAGGCCGCAATAACGTTGTTACTAATTACACGGCCGAACGACAATTGACTGGTATACGCAACAGTGACCATTGCGTGAGCGTTCCATTATGAACGCTCGGTCGGGCAGCTTGCGCATTATTAAACTATTCACAATTAACTCGTTCCCCTCCAGCATTCACTTTGTCCCGCGAAAATTTCATTCCGGCCGGAGCGCGCAACGCGGAAATTGCAAAGAGGTTGCTGCGCGCGGCCGCTCGCGCCCGCGCTGTAAGCTATCCGTCAGCTATGCATTTAGTTCGGTTAACGGGCATGCCTTATTTAAAGTATACCGTGTGTCATAAAGCCGTTACAAGCCGATTAACTTGCATGAGTTGATTAGTGCACCCGCCGGTTTCGCCTCTTGTCCCCGCCGCAACGCACGTGTTAACCGCAATTATGCGACGCCGCATTTCGTCCTGCCCACCGTTGTGTGCGTGTCCCACATAATAACAATGCGCCGTGGTAAGAATTTAAAACGCGAGGAAAGGTGAGGATTTTAATAAAAACAGACAGTGTCGCGCGTGTCTTCATATGCGGATATACTCTGATAAATCCGGATATATAAGTAGAGAAACGTAACTGAATTTTATATATCGAAAGTCTGCCATTTTTTTCCGTGCTGATACTTGGAGCAAACGAATAAGGAAGATAGAGAGGGAAGATGAGCGAAAGACTGTCTGTAATAGCCATAAAGTATGCAGTAAGATGTAAGCAGTAAACCAATTGACTAATTGGATTCTTATAGTCCAGTTATAAAATTTAATATAAGATTCTTAAATTCACTAGCAAAAACGTTACTTTCAAGGACTTTTTTAACAGTGCACTAAGTTACTTCGATAGAAAAGAAGTATTGTATAATTCTGGTAAATACTCTTTTAAATTTAGTACCACTTTACATTTATATTCAGTAATTCATTTACAAATTAAGAAATAATTGCATTCAAGTAAATATTCACTACAGGCTATTAAAATGTATTTAAATTAATAAAAACGTCACTTGTGTGATTTAAGATTTAAGAGGTTGAAAATAGATAATTTTATTTATTTCATTCCAGCAGTTTTCCGTTACGATAAATTAACGCCGCAACGACGACGATTTCAGCGCGGTCATGTTCGCGGCGATATTCTCGCATTCGACAGGATTCTTATGTCTCCCTTTGTCGCGGATCGTCCGATCGGTGACACATGCTCCCCTAATATTTTTTCGCGCCGGCCGCGGGCTATTGTGATAAGTTGACGGCAAAGTAATAAACGTCAGCGGATGTAACGATGCAGTATGAAAGAATGCTCGATATTTCGTACGATGACGCACGGAAAAGAACACAAAAACAGGAGAGAGAGAGAGGGAGTGACGAGTCGATGGCGGGAAAAGGGCACCGCGCCGCAGACGGATGACGAGTCGCGGCGGGCCGGTCGGGAGAGTGACAAGTCGACGGTCAAAACGACACGTCGACGAAAAAGTAACAGCAAAGGGGCGACGCATCGCGTCCCGACGATTCCCCGATTGGTTTTGCATCAGCTCGCAGACAGGCCAGAGTCACTTGATTGGCACTCGGCGAACGGCATTTTCGCCGATTTTCAAGTGAGTCGAAACGACGGCGAGCCGAACCAACGGTTTTGGTTTTCACAAGCCCGAGAGAGAGAGAGAGATGGGCAGGTGGATGGTTGGGTGGATCGGCGCGGCGACAGAGGGGCGGCTCCGTTCGCGAGGGATACCCGAGATTCGCGGAACAGGTCACTAAATTTCCCGTCCAATTTGGGTGTACACGATCCGCACCACGTCCCTGTTGTCCACCGTCTACTTGCTCGGAACATTCCGCTCTCGCACACATACATACGCGCGCACACACCACCGGCGCGCGGATCGCGAGTATGATACGCACGGGTTTTTCGCGTAATTTTAGTACTTCGGTTCGGAAAAAAGGGTGCGGAGGAAAAAAAACGGCAAACATATCGCGCGCATTCAATAGGATGTTTATCCATACACAATATCGTAATTGAAACTGTGGTCCCGCGCACGCGCTTGTTTTTGCACCGCGTTGTAACCGAAATCGCGAAACCGTGCGTTTCGTAATTGCGCGCGAATCCGGCCCGGAGAGTTAGTTACGTAGCGAAATGGAAACTGTACGTGTTTCGTTCTGTCCTTTTTTCTCTCGAACGACTCGGGCCCGCTATTCGATATGTACGAATATGAATTTACGCGATTGTTCGCAAGCAGAATATAATGGGCGAAGCCGCGCGGCGGCGGCTTCGTGGCGCTTCCGTACGATAAGTTAACGCGCGTGCGCACACGCGATTGCCGCAGATTGATGAAAATCTGCTGCCTCGAACAAGCCGACGTCCCGGGCGATATCTGCGCGAGAATACACGACGCACAATACGTCGGTCGAATCGGCGTAAATATTTCAAATGACGTATTATTGGCCGCGTTGCGTTCCCCCGGAGAACAAACGCAGTGCTGCGTTTTCACGCGTATCGCGCGATTGCCGGTAAAATTTAAAAAAATGGGAAAGAAAAGAAAAAGCAAAAAAAGGGAGAGAGAAAGTTTGCCGGGAAACGCGACAACGGCGGAAAAAAACACGCGTTTGCGCGCGCGTACACATACACACACTTGCGCACGCGATTAGAGAATCGAATTGCGCGCATAAACGGCTTATGAACGGAACCGCATCCTTGCTAGATACGCGATCACAGCGGACTGCGAGCCGATGTATACGAATGACCGAATGCATTGCTGCACGGTGCATTTACATCCAGCGGGGGATATGCAACGCAGTTGCATCGATACACGCCGACGGCGGTATGTTAGCATAAATACGTATTATACGCGATGCCGGGAGAAGTTACTCGCGCGTTAATACACGGAGAGCACCGCGAGCGTAAATCGGTCCGATAAGCGGCGATCGTCCGTACGCGTTTTATGCAAAATTGTCGTTACGCGTAAGCGACGATGGCGAATCGGCCGTGTAGTGAGAAGCTCGATCGCGCCTCGTTTCCACTTCTGGCTCTCTCTCTCTCTCTCTCTCAGTGTCAAGACGAAATAAAAAATAACTATATTCTCTGGAACGAGATTAAATCTATTCCACAAAATGGAACTTCGTAGTACCGAAATATAGAAATATCGCCTCAAGAATTCGCTCGGTTGACTTATCAATGCTTCTGTAACGCTCTTTGTATATATTGAGCTTCAATAAAATCTCAATTAATTAATTTATTAGGCTAACGTCATCATTGATTTTTCTGGTTGTTTATCTCATGGGTTATTCGTCTATCATTTTAACAACTTGACTTATATCATGTTATATAACATATCGCGCGTATATATTTAATTTTATAAATATTATATCCTAATACGCGCGACGAAAACAATTGGAAATACCAACGAATGTTGCTTTGATAAATATTAATCGAAGCTTCATAGCGAAGCTTAGTGTACGTCAGAAAATATTAAGTAAGAACGACAAAAGCAAAATTGATAGCAACCGTTCCTGATGAACAAAGCCATGAGATTATGGTCCACTCGATATACCGTTGATCCAACTACAAGCTGAACACCAGCCGATGACCGAGCTGTTGCGAATCCGGTAACAGGTCCGATAGGTTGATGTTACAGATCTTTGCTAATTCGGTCGCCTATCGGGTTACCATTTGCGTAATATCATCTTTCACTGGCGGACTACTCTGACATAATTAGATTCCGTGTCGAGAAACGCGTTCACACATTCACTACTTTTAATTATTTTCCGGCTTATTTTATACAGTACTGTAATTTATTCCACTGTTTTTTAATGATAATACATAATGATTCCATTTTGGGAAGCGGAGACACACGAATCGCGAGTGAGTTCGCAAGCCGTGTATCGCGAGTACGGAAACAGAGGAAGCGTGTGTCCGGAGTCCCGTGGAACCGAATCCACGAAATCGGACCCCTCGAGAGATAATCCAATGGTTATTCGGTTCGCTCGTATATGCGATACGTGATATATTAGATGGCCGCGATGGGAACAATCGCTGGGTACGTTCTCAGTGATTACAGGAACCATTACTGTAATAATTGCTAGGTGTCGATGATCGATGATTGCGTATTCATGGCCGAAAATGAGTCGATCGCAATGGCACACGCGTAGAAGCACTTTGATCGAAGGACGCGCGCAATGCCCGAAGCGAACCGACGACTGTTCAGCGCGCGAGAATTACAGCTCGAAAAGAGACAACTTTTCACTGTCGGCATTTTCGCGCTAATTTACCTATTATTTTATTTCCCATTACGTAATGCCTCGAATGGCGATCGAGACATTATAGCGATCGCTCGTAAAAAGAACCGAGTCGAAATTTTCATGTTACTTTGACGCCCGTAACTTTTACCTATTTATATTAGCCTATAATTTAATAAAAACCTACTTCGACGGTACTGATACTTGTTAATTTTTCTCTTGAACTTCACTAATTTTACAAATTTAATTTCAATGCTGCCCTGAATAACTTATTTTGACGTTAAAACAGCAGGAATGAAAATTTAAGACATCATCAAGGTCAAAGTATCAAATTATTATATAATTTAATCAAAGGAGCAAAATTATTATATAATTGAAATTGAAATTGAATCTACTTCGCTATCGGAACTCTTGTACAGAGAAAATATTGTAGTAAAAATGACTACGAAATTGTATAATATTGAACTATGCCGAAATTATGACTTCATTGCACTTCATTGTACACATCACTAAAGATTACAACATACATTATATTTTCAGTTATAATTCCGGTATGGTCCAACATTACAAAATTTGGTGGTAATTATTATTACAATATTTTCTCCGTATACAGTATTGTAGAATTAAAGGCTTAACGTAGGACTAAAATTTCAACTTGGTGACGCGTATAGCTAATCGCGGAGAAGAGAAAGAGGAATTGACCGTGTAAGCTGCGTGGCCGGGCCATCTTCTTCGGCATGAATCCCGTCTCGTGTGCGTGATAGCCTCGTTTCGATGTAACCACCTGTTGCAGGATGACAAAGCTTCAGGTAGGTATATTAGGCGATGTCTAATAACACTAATTCATCGTACAACCGAATGCTATAAACGCTAATGAGGCTGATCGCGCCAATGTACGTGAACTATGAAACTGTAGTTCGAGTAAACTTACGTGCGTGATAAACAGTAATGACGAAATCATTTATTAAATATTTAGGATAGAAGATAGATGATTGTGATAACTCTAAGAAAAAAATAATATCGCAATAAATCATTTCTCTGAGTGCACACACACATAGATGTAAAAAGAGAGAAAAGGAGAATGGAAATGTGCGAACTGAACACGCGACGAGACGACACATCCTCCGGACGACGACTGTCGTCTCAACGAGTCGTAAAACGTCACGGCGCTAATTCGCGTACAGTCCCACGCTAATTGTATGTATGAGAAAGTAATGACGCTGCGCGACCCGACGAGAGCATCTCTCCTCCTGTGCCGTGTTCCGGCGAGGATGACTAAGAGTGACATGAAAACAAGGCGGACGTCGTTCCAGAAAGGGTATTGGTACCCACCCGTCCCTTTTTGTCCCGCCAAGACCACCCACGCACTTTTATCTACGAAGCGCTTGTTATTGCTGATGCGTTATTCATCCGCGGACACGGCCGCGTCATGTGTTTTGCGATGCTCGCGTGTGCCCTTTTGTAGGCGTTACGTCCACGTGCCGCGATTACCACCACATCCCTCGTCGAGAGAAATAGTTTCATTGGAAACGTCAATTTTGATTTCTTAGCCTGGCCTCGTTCTAATGGATGTTTGCTACTCGTTTTTAGAAAATGTACAATTACGAACCGAAGTTGGGGCATTTAACTCTGCGAACGTTCCGTCGAACGTAATGAAGGACCAATGGAGGATCCCGAAGTTTGACATTGCATGAGACACATTGCATAACATTTTAAATATAAAATGTCTTTTGGTGCTACAATGTCTTCTTTTGTCATCTACCGCTGTCTTATTGAAGTTTAAAAAAGCTCTTATTCAAGAATTATTTGATATTTAATTATCTCAGTAGCTTGCTTTATAAAAGTAGCAACATGTATTTAAGGTTGACACTGACATTAGAGTAACTTACTTAGAAAAATGACCCTCCTGATTATTTTTGTGGTTAAAGAATATATTTGACGTCGAAACTAACTGTAATTTTCAATCATTGTAGAAAAACGAGGATTGTCCGAACGAACTCCGTCGAACGGAAAATGTCGCGATCGGGCGATTCGTCGCGGTGACGGACGAGCAATTAGGAATCCCGATCGCGAGATCGGGCCACATCGTCGTTTTCGGCAACAGCCGCGTATTCGCGTAATGCAGATTGACACGTTACATTGGCATTGCCCTCGTAATCCGACCGTTAATAATGATCGTCCGATCGGCCTTATTCACGGAGAGCGAGCGCCGCATGTAAAACGTAATCAACAATAATGGCGCGGAATATCGCGCGGTGTAATTAGCTCTCAAGTGGTGATCTCGCGCAGACCGCCCCGCCCGCGCGCGCGGACTTCGGTGCGATTAATGCGCCGTGGAAACGTTGGCGCAAACTCAAATTACAGCGGAAACACATTTCGCGATGTTACGAGCTTCCCCGGGCGGATTTTTTGTTCATAAGCTCGGCCCCCAACTTCGGCTGGCTAGCGGAAGTGCTTGCTCTCTCCGTGGCCCACGTATTGCATATCGCGGCTGCGGCACGAAATCCGCATTGTAACTCGCGTTAACAGTCGAACAAACAGACAAATGGTTGAGATATTATTTACCGGTCATCGTACGAACGTTCGAGCCCGATCGAACGCCGCCGGATGTGAAATTATCGTGAAATATTAAAATTGATGGATATCTAATATCGAGGTATTATTCGCTTATCGTGATGTAATCGTATATATGTTTCGCAGGAAGGTCGTTTTGTAAATTTGCACTATAGTAAATGCTCGTAAATGAAGAGCAATTGCACCGCCAATTCTGGTACATCGTCAAATTTTGTTGTTTCTATATCCGGTGTTGCCAATTCTTTCGATTCACCTCGGTCTGCCTTACACTCCTGTGCTCATCATTATAAACGTCGTTCGTTGACGAAAGTCGGACAATGACTGGGATTCCTCTGTATACTGCGTCGTATGGAAAGAGTTCATCTATATGCTCGTTCAAAATTGTCCGGTTTTCAAACAGAAATTTATCCGGTGACGTTCTTATTAAACAGACTAAGTGGAAAGGACGCTGAAATGATTGAATTGTATTAAATAAAATAACTATGATATTAAATAACTCAAATATGAATATTTCTCTAAATCTCACTGTGGGAAAAATAGCGATAAATAAACGTCTGTAGCAGAATCAATGTAGAAACACAATTTCGACTCGGATCGTCTCTCACGTAGAACCGCGGACGGTCGGAAGAATCGCCGTTGTGCGCAGCGTCGTGTTTCGCCTTCGCCAATTCCGCCTCGGACTCTTCGCACACGCAGGATCGTAATGTATAATTCAGATAGGTGCGCTTCGGCACGTTCGGAAGTTGGAACACGCCGAGCTAATATCGAGTTTCGAACTATCCGCGGCCCCCTAACCGCGCGGCTGTGCGCCGCTCTTATTAAATTTGTTTCAATTCGCCCGTACTACTTATTGCATTTCTACGAGCGGCGTCAAACTCGCTGATCGATAGCTCTCGCACTTTGCCGCCACTGATATGCGCGCTGCGGCGCGACCGAAATCCGGAAATGGATTCTCGCGTGTTCCTCGTGTATCCGGAAATCGCGTTTTACACCATCCCGCCGTCGTGCATCGGGAGATAGCGATTCACCCAAAATTAGATATAGCGCGGCAAGTCCGCAAGATGCCTATCCTGCTTTAACCAGAAGAATGTTCATGTAAAAACCATATTAGATTATTGAAAATTGGCAGTCGGGGTAACGCGAGAGATCGAAGTTACACTTGTGCGTCGTCGAATTTTAATTTCTAATTCGCAATCCCCAATCTCCAAACCTAATCTGAGGGTGACTTTCGCCAAGCTCTGATTAAGCTAACCGATGAATAATTATAAGAATTGCCAGATCCAATTTTCAATTCTGTAACTTATCATTCAACAATAATCGAAAAATTCATGACTTCAATCTGCGTTAGCGAGACAGAGCAGGTAACAGACCGACTAACATATTATGGATGTTAATTTGTGTTAATTTTTTACATAATATCTATGTTATTTTTCAACATATTCACCTTGTGTTACATTAACACACAAATTTTTGTCGGCTATTTGAGATATGTGAAATGTGTTAAATTACCGCAAAATTTGTTACTGCGTACTTACAGCGGTATCTCGCGTCTCTTTCTCTCTCTCTCTCCCCCTTTATGATCGGTAATTTCGTCGAGCGCGTCTTTACGATTACTGCACTAAGCGCGCTGCGAAAGTCGCGCGCGCGTGTTGACGCGAGTTATAACTTCTTCTTCTTCTTGTTCAGCGGCGTGTTGACGAGGCAGTAACGCGGAAATTTCACTCCTACCTACCGTGTACACCACACTCCGCAGCGTCGGGTGCTGTCCCAGCGAATTACCATTTAAATTCTTTCTCGACCTGAGGCCGGAGTCGCGCGTGAGCGGCAAGTTGTCGCGCGCGCCAAGGGGTGGCGGTCGACGCCTAGCCCGGCACTAATTTGTCAGCGCGCGAATTCAAGGACGGCTCGCATTCGGCGCTGTACATCGGCAACAACCCACCAAACTTGTAATCCCCCACGAGAACTGTGATTTAGACAAGGGAGGAACTTCCTCCGCGGGCTTCCGCCAGGGTTGGAAATCCTCTGCGTCCAGGACTACGATTCCTTTAAATCTTCGTTCTGTCCTCGACTTCTTTCCACGCCTCCTCTTGTAATCGACACTTCGCGATGAGAACGAAAGACTATTTACTTTATTGTGGAAATCTAAATACGCATCTGAATTAAAAATAGTTCGACGAATTGAATTAAATTTCTAAGTGAATTAATTTGATTTAATTTCCACACACACACACACACACACACACACACACACACACACACACACACACACACACACACACACACACACACACACACACACACACACACACACACACACACACACACACACACACACACACACACACACACACACACACACACACACACACACACACACACACACACACACACACACACACACACACACACACACACACACACACACACACACACACACACACACACACACACACACACACACACACACACACACACACACACACACACACACACACACACACACACACACACACACACACACACACACACACACACACACACACACACACACACACACACACACACACACACACACACACACACACACACACACACACACACACACACACACACACACACACACACACACACACACACACACACACACACACACACACACACACACACACACACACACACACACACACACACACACACACACACACACACACACACACACACACACACACACACACACACACACACACACACACACACACACACACACACACACACACACACACACACACACACACACACACACACACACACACACACACACACACACACACACACACACACACACACACACACACACACACACACACACACACACACACACACACACACACACACACACACACACACACACACACACACACACACACACACACACACACACACACACACACACACACGAGTCACATTTAATGATTTAATTCCACATCGCGTTTTGTAGTATCGCGTTATTTTTATTTTATAATCGACACTTCGTGATATCTCGTTTGTGAACGAGAAACTGCTTGATCGGGAAAATCTACACGCGTTTGAGTAAAATAATATTTCAGCTGATGGAATTAAATTTCGTGAATTAGTTTCGTTAATTAGTTTTACTTGATTTTTCCATCGCATTTAATTATTTAATTTCACATTGTGTCACATGGTATTACCTTTTATTTCACGTTACGTCGCACGATGTAATTTCGAGCGTTCAAGTCTGAGTGACTCGACAATGACACACACGCGACAGCGGCATGAAACTGTACGCGAAGTATGAACCGCTTCGTACGGGCTACACGGTCATCATTAATCCGAACAAGCTCTTCTATTTCGATCACTCGCGGCCAAGCACGAGCGCTCGCACAGGGGGCTCTTGTAAATAAGAGAACGTATGGCTCGTTAAGATGAACCCGGTGGAATTACTTCTTGCCCAGAGCGACGAAAGGTCAAGTAGTCGCGTCCCTTGCTACAGCCAGTGCGCGCGGTCGCCTTAACGAAGCTGAGAGAACACCGAGTGTACTTTCTTTGTCTCAGACGTAAGAGGATCTCAAGGTAGTTAGTTCGTAAATTTATTTTCCTAGGAATCTTTTCATCAAATTTTAACAACGTATTAATCGAAACATGACCTGCACACGTACAAAATTAGGAAAAAATTGGCCGTATCGAAACACCGCAATAATTGAAGTTAAAGTTAGCATAAAGTTGACACATCATAGTTACGAAAACAGCTTCCGATATCATTTCTAGCGGCTAAACTACTTTTACGATTTCAATGAAAAATGAGAAGACGTAAACTAAAAGAGAACTTGTAGAAATATTATAGAAAAAATTGCAAAAGATCGCTGAACAACGAATTTCTCAGAAATTAGCATTTGAAGTATACAATTTCTCACGTCGGCGAAGAAATCGCCGATGAATCGTTCGGTCGCGAATTCGGCGTCATCAACGCCTCCCGAAATACCGACCACGTGCGACCCTTCGAAGTCTAACTCGACAGAGACATGTGACGCGCAAGAAATTCCGCATAACCAATGCGCCACGTTTCGTAACAGCCGCTCTCAACAGAGGGCGAATGATAAGAAAATCTCCCTGGAGCCGGCCGGGGCTGAAATTTTGATCGGGAAAACATCGACCGTGCCGATCTGCCGGACGAGGTATTCGCATTACCGTCGATCTTCGTCTTTTTCTGGGTCATCTCTTGGAACTCCGTCAGCCGATAGCCCACATTTTCGAAATCGAAGCTCATCCGCTAGTTTTTAAAGGGTTTCAGCATGAGCGAACAGGGGCGAGCAAGGGACGCATCGGATTCCACTCGGGCAGTTAAGGATTGATATGTTGGCGCTCGCGAGAGGGATGACAATGTGATATTCCACGTGTCAGCGATCCGAAGGTGTGATCCGTCACGCGGACGTGTATACACCGGGGTCCCTTCGTCCTCGTGCGAATCGAGACGAATGAAAGGAAACCGGGTCACGATGCGAGCGACGGTATGCGCGAACAGTTTCGCGAGATGCGTCGTGAAAACAGAAGAGAGGGAGAGAGAGAGAACGAGCTCTCTGCTCGCCAAGGAGAGAGAATAGGGAGAACAGAGAGCTCGGCAGGCGCGACGATGAAACGCGGATCCGCAGATGCATCCCGTTACTCTTTTCGCTCGACGCTTCTGTGAAAAATTTCCATCCGGTGTGAGACGCCGCGGCGCGAAACCTATTTTCATGGGAGACAGGGTTAGCTTTAAGTATCGTTTGCACGAGGAGAACGAGAGAGAGAGAGAGAGAGAGAAATTCTCCGTGGCTAGGAAGTTCGGTGGGCTATAAATCCGGGAAAGGGTTTCGAAGTTCGCGCAAATGTAGAAGCGTCTCGACGCGCAAATATATCTGTTCGTTTCGACGCGAGGACGGACGGACGATCTGCGGTCGTTAGTGGCTGAAGCTAACCTGCGGAGATTATTACTTCTCCGCGAAAGGAAGAGATTGCTTGAATTAATGTGACATGACGCAACCGCCAGTGAGAGAAAAATATTTCGTATTTATAACTATAATCATCATAGTGAGAAAATTATCAAGAGTCGAGAGAACAATTTTTTTTAGTACATGTTTTACACTATTGGGTACGTTCAGTGAATACAACGATTATTCAACGGGAGGAGAAATTTTCTGCCGAACGCACGTGATCAATAAGCGCATTCTTAACATACCTCCATCTCCAATAGCATTTGCTCACTCAACTATTGCATTCTGCAACTTTTCCTTATCAAATTCGGTTCTCAAGGATCATAAATTGCTTTTCTTTCCGCTCAGTTACGTAATGTCACGTTAATTCAAATCCAGTCCTCTTTTCCCTGTCCCATTCGCATCTTCCCCTTGAAGTCGCGAATGCCGCGCGAATAGATCGCTAGTAATTCACGTTCCCGTCGGCCAGTTATCGCGATCATCTCCGGTCCGTGATAACAGCAGCGCGCACGAGTCAAAGCGCGTCGATTCCGACGCCGAGTCGCGGCAGATAGGAGCGTTAAAAAATACATTACGTTAAATCGCGTAATCAAGCACGAGCGGATAAATGCGGGGAAAAAAACGTTTCGCTGTTGCCCGGTGTAATTACGCCGAAATATAATACATATTTATGAGAAAAACGGCGATGCAGATATATCCCGCGTTGAATATTCTATTTTCATAATATTAACGAACAAATTTGTGACGACAATGCGACGATGCATTCGTAATAACGTAATAAATACACGCAGGTCCTGTGCCGTTGCGGCGGTGTTGCGAAAATAAATTTTTTATTGTTTTATAACCGATGGGCGCGCGCGGGCGCGCACTCACGCGTATATCGTTCGTTCATTTTTGCCACGGTGTGTCATTTAGTCGCGCGTTTTGACGTGAAACAACACACGGTACTGGTTACATAGTTTTATGTAACATGCACTTTTCGACACAATAAATATTGATCGATATTAATAATTTTTTCAAAAATTATACTGAATCGCAATTTGTTTTCGCATCGACCGCGAAAACATGGAGAGAGAGGGAGAAAGGGGAAAAACAAACAGAGAGAGAGAAGCAGAGACAGAGTGGGAGGGGGGTGGCGGAGAGTCACCGGGTCGATGGAATATCATAGGTACACCTCTATTCTGTTTTCCCCCGGAAAATCAATATCGGAGGTCGGCAGCGCCTCTCGGGGGTGGAGGTGGCTCTCGCCGGAGACAAATCTCAGTGTCCGGAAAATCCTCGACTGAGGGCAGAGCAACCCCCGTAAAATTGCGCACGTTCCAGGGCCGCGCGGCGCGTTTTCCATCGGCCTCGTCGCGGCAGGACTTCGGGGCTGGCATAAGTGGCCTGTTACCGCGTCTGTGGTGCCGCGGCTCACGGGTGAAAATCGGCGCCGAGCGGGTTCCGCAACGCGGTTGGGAAGAGCTAACCTGCCCTGACGACCCTCGTGTGCTGCGCGACGACTCGGCGGACGGACGCGTACGCCCGCGCGCACGCCCGCGCTTACTCACCCTCTCACCCACACGCCCGCTTGTTTTCCCGTCTGTGAAGACGCCTGGCTGCCTGTTTCTGTATGTGTGTGTGCTTGCGCGGCTGTGTAGGTGACGTCGCCATATTGAGGGAAGCTGGCGCCACGATCGTAAATCTCCCGAAGCGCGCCACTTTCGACTCGCGCTTCGGAGCAACGAGCGGTGAAAGCGCGGACGGACATCCGCGACGTCGATTCCGTCTTAAGGCCCATCCGCATAAGTCGTAAAAGCGGATACACTCAGTAAAAAATCTTGTGTTGAAGACGGTTCACGTAAAATTTTCGCGTGTCGCGAAAACCTATGCCTTTACAGACGACATCGAACGAAGACGCGCGTTTGCGGACATTCGTTCGCGCATCCTTCCGCGAGGGAACAAATCTCGATTGCGAAAAGGCCCGCAGTTTCACAGTCGAAAGTTCGTTCGCGATTCAGCACGAACGCGCACGAGTGTCTTACGTCGTGGCGCTTTTTCTTTCTTTTTCGCTTTCTTTCTCTCTCGCTCTCTCTTTCCTCCTCTTGTTCTGCTTATTCTTGCATGATCTCGCTCACTGTATTATACTCGGCGCATCACGTACCGGCTAATACACTGCAGCTACGAGGTATAATTCGCATCACGTGTAGCCGCTCGCTCGCTCGCTTCTGCATGACGAGACAACGTGGTCCACGTTAGACGTCCGTGACTACGAGCCGGGTGGGCTCGTACCTCAGGAAATATTAACTTTAAATTATGTTTCTGTTGACTAAGCAACGTGACCTGCCCGGCAAATTTTCGCGTACCTTGCGTCACCCCAACGCGCACACACGGTAGATTTGAGAGGAGGAGAAAGAGAGAAAGACATACGCACGTACGTTATTATACATACGTACGCACACTCGAGCAGCAGCTCCCCTTTGGAGCCCCGACTGGCTTCTTTACTTACCTCTCTCCACCCCTGCGTCTCTCTGTACATTTAGATTCAAATTACTCTCCTGCGGTCACTTTCGCGCACCTTCCGCGAGAGAGCGGAAGCATCTCGCGAATATTCGCAGAAACGTACGTAATTAACCGCCGTTCACTCGAAGCCTCCTCTGTTAAACGCGTGCATCGCGCCGGAGAAAATTCGTTGCCGTTCGGGTTTTCTGTCAGCGCCCGAACTCTTCCGAGCGAGAAAGAGAGAGAAACCCGAGAACATTGGCAGTCGAAATGAGTCTCGCAAAAATTATCCTCCAAAATTTCATGAGTCGCGGATCCGAAAACGGATCCGTCGCGCGGCGAATTTTCCGCGGCGGCTGATAATCGCGCGCGATGGCGCCTGGTGAAATATGAAAACCGCAAGCGGAACGACGTCAATAATTAATGGGCGTATCCGTTGATTTATTCGGGTCTTGTTTAATTGGAGAAATAACTATGGCAATTAGCGACACGATAAATAATACACGCATCGAAGGAACTGCCGGCAGAGTCAATGAATCGCGAACGTTTTCGCATTTGTGATCTATACATGATGTTTGAAAACCGCCATCGTCAATCGCTAAACACGCATGCCTCGTCCCTCCCCCCTCTCCCGTGCCTCGGCCGGTTTCCAACATTTTCAGAAGCTTCATCAAACGAACTGACCTTTTTTACGGCACACTGACGGACGCGCCGGTGTGTTATCGATTTGTTATCATAGCTATTACCAACTTATTTGCATATAAACTCGCGCGCGTGTAACGTAATCGCCGATCTCCGGCGCGAAACGGAGAACCTCGCGAATTTATTTGAGAAAACACGAAACATCCTGTGTAAATCGAACGGACGGACGGGCGGACACTTGATCTGCTGGAAGCGTCGTCTTGACGGAGGTAGTGCGACGATTTGTCCCATACCGCGCGTGTTTCGCGCCAGAGTGATCGGCATTGCGGCGCATAATGCTTCTTTTATTGGAAAACGAGCCTCCTCGTCGCTTCGATAAACGAGAAACGCACGATAATCGATACTTCATGAATAATTGAATAAAAGTTTCGCGCATTCCCGGGCGTTTTATCTCGTTTGCCGATTTTGCCAGCCGCGAGAGAAAGAGAAAGAGAGTAGCGGAATATATCAATCGCGTCGCGATGCAGTGTCTACGCGTTAAATACTTAATGCTATTTTCAAATATAATCCATCGCGCATTAGCCAGTTGAAAACGTCCGTTAGAATTGCGAGAACGCTACAGATAACCTGGATTTTTCAGCGCGTCGCAATAATTAAATTCGCAACTGCCCGTGGAATTCTCGACATCGACGTTTTACATTTTCCGATGAGAGAGCTAACGTGATCGGAGGAAAAGATAGAGGGACATAAGCTCGACGAGAAACGCTAAAGTTCGTATTTATTCAGTTTCCGAAGACGCGATTGTATGATTCTTTTAATTTAAAAATTTTCCGATTCAGGTCAGTTGGAAGGAATGACCAATAAGAGCGACACAGATAGAAGGTTGCGATTAATTACTTATTGTGGAAAAATAATTACGCCGATAATGAGCATCGTAAACACCGAGACATTTTCTCAGTCTTAATGTACGTAAGGCAATTATTTGTTGGCAGTCTCGGACTACCGGACGTAATTGCATTGCACTCACCATTTCCTTGAATATTGACACAAATCTTATTACGCCAAACGCGAAAATCACCGTATCCCTTGTTTCATAAGCGAGTCGGTCTTGGAACAAAAATGACGGAAATGCGTATTTTGCGATCAATCGTCAACCGCATCGTGACAAATAAATATTTCGAGTGGGCTACATGTCGACGTGCGCGCAGCGGAGCAAATATTAATTACAAATGATAATGAAATATCGACAAAATGAAAGCGTCGCCGATATCGACCAGCACACCATGAAGGAGAATCGCTTTTAAACGAACCGCTCGTACACCGAGTGAGGCGACTGTACCTGCGAAAATTAATTACATAATTAAATAAATCTTTACACCCCGATCTGATTCTCGTACTTTCATTAGTCGAGGGTATGACGATTCAATTAAAGAGGCGGACGATGAAATGAAATTAATCGTGCAAAATTTCGCATAAAAAATCCGAAACGACGAAAGCGACAGTTAGTCCGAAAAACGTGACGTGTGAAGTCGCAACATCAAATGAAACGCGAAAATGAAAGATGACGGACGGAAATACCGGGAATTGCTGTTTTCTTTCTCGCTCCCAACTTTCCGTTAATTACGCAAAATGCACATATCAGTAGCTACGGATTTCATACGTGCATTACATTGCACACGAAAGCGCTTTACGTTGCGTGATGCATTAATTAACGTGAAGCAAGTTTGTCGCTGTGAGTCTCTTTTTTCCTTTTCTCTCTCTCTCTCTCTCTCTCGACGTTTATTTCTAGAATTCTATTTTTACCTGACCAGGTTAACGCCCTCACATTCACTATGCTAGACGGAAAATCACCGGTGTGTCGATCTTTTCTCACAGACGAAAACGAACTTCTGATCGTTCGTTCGTTCGTTCGTTCGTTCGCAATACATACGTATCGAGCAGATTCGGAGTCGCGGAAACAACTTCCGCCATTTCGTCCTTGGCAGACAGGCAGATTCGCGAACATGTGCAAACGGTCAAAGCTTTGTGACCTATCTGAAAGCGTGGGAATGCTTTTACCCAAATACATGATATTCCTAATGAGCCGACCGAGCGCGACTCGATGAAACGCTTGTTCCACAGCGGAGCAATCTTTATCGTAGGAGAAATAATTTTCGCGCTTTTTCACGCCTGACATAATCCTGAGGAAATGGAAAGAGAAAAAAGAGAGAGAGAGAAAGAGAGAGAGAATAGATAGATAATATATTTAACTCTAGGGTTAAGAACTCTTTAGCTACATAATGATAAAAAACATTGACGGAGGTAAATTATAATTAATTTTTTTCTAATTAATAAATTACGCTTTGCGCGTGACGATAAAAAAATGAAAAAATCGAAAAAATGATAAATCCAGAAGACAGGTGCTTAAAATGACGAAAAGGTATCCCGTATTGATCGAAAGCTCAGGCGTAATTTAACGGGGCTACACGCGGAATGGAAATTAATGCGCCGGGCTGTAATTCAACATTTGTTCTCGCGTAATACAATACGTAGTCGCATGGTGAAATAGCGGTTCGATCGCTAACGCTGCACCGCTCCGCGTCACTTTTATCCAAACACACTACAATCATTCATGAACGCGCCGATAATTTCGCTCGACAATTAATTTCCCCTGATAATTTAACGTCAAACGACGGTCGGTTTTGCCGTGCCTGCCTCACCATCGCGCTACTGAACATAAGAACAAAGCGACGACGAGATCATGAAGCTGTTGGGTCCAGACAACGAGACACGGTACGAGAAAGCCTTCTCTCTCTCTCTCTCTCTCGATCGATCGCAGTGCATCGCACGCGTTCGCGAGATTGCTGAGGCGATAAATCGCGTGGGCGCACGGGCGCGCGATCTGCACGTGGACCGTTGCAATGCGGCTGGAAAACAAGAAAGCGGAGGAGCTGGACCCGAGTACTGGCATACACTGTGTATGCGTATATGTGTATGCGAACCGTAAATAAACGAGCACACCCGGTATAACCGAGAACGTTTATGGAGCCCGCATACACGGCGCATGGAGCCTTTATGCGCCCCGGCCTAGACACAAACTACTTTAAAGTTGCACGAGCCGAGATCTAAGAGTACGCGAGCCGCACCTCTGCCTCGCCGATCTCTCCCCGGTATTATAACTCGTGCCGCTGTGGCTAAAGAGAGGAAAGGAGAACGGAGGGAGGGAGAGAGAGAGAGAATTTTATAGCGTGTTCTAGGATAATACTTTTAACAATAATCAGACAATATAATGAATATCAGGGGGCAACGCGCCGTCGAGAAGAAAATAAAAGAAAACAGCGAGGAAAATATCGCGCGAAAGAGAGCGCGAGTTGGCGGGAAGGTTTACAGCAAACGTAACGAACTTCATTAGGAGAAGTGTAAAGTACGATATTGCAGTTTCTCAATCCCGAGAAATATTTTCATTGCTCTTTCCCGACGTCGAAACGTCGTCGTCTCCCAACATCACGACTATTTCTCTAGTAGTGTACATTCTTATGTATCTGTTGGTACACATATGATATATTTACAAACATATGCCTACCACACGGGCAGTACCAGCCGAAAGTATCATACGTCAAAGCGCAAAAAAGGATGATGTCTTTATCAGTTGTGGAACATTATGCAAATTTGATTGATATTTCCTTGCTACAATGTCAAAGCTGCACACCAGTAAACACCAACGAACAATAACATTACAACAATGTTATAATTTCCCGCTCAACAATGTAACCGTTATACACAACACATGTTATATTGCATTAACATTGTTCAGTGAGAAGTTATAACACTGATGTAATTGTTAGTTGGTTCTGATTGGGATATCATAAATTATGTTTATATAATCATTTAGCGCAGGTTCGTCGAGCTTCTTCGTGTTGTATTAACCATCAACTTTCTAACAATATTGTCACGGATCAACTACCTTAAAACGATCCCGGCGAATCGGACAAAGTCACGAGGGTAATTAGGCGCGTCCGTCGTCCATTAATTGAACGCGGTTTCACGGAACAATACGTTAACGTGTGCGTAGCGCCGAGCGCTAAACATCGCCGTTTCGTAAAGCTGCATTAATAATGTAATTATCGCGCAAATTGCCCAACGACACAGAAATCGTCCCTCCTCCTGCGCCCCCATTGCGAATTCCTCGCGCGTCACGTCAAATCGGATGATAACACTCTGAAACGGAAGGTGATGTAAACGATCGGAGCGGAAAGTGAGTCGCGGCGAACGTTGGAGCGTTCAACGCGGACGCTTACGCGCTCGTGAAGGAGATTTCAATTAAACGCTTTCGCGGCATCTCCGCGAGAGCGTCGTTAAACGCCGCGTGTAGTCCGACCGTATAAATTACAAGCAGAGGAAAAAAGAAGAGAAGAGAAAGAAAGAGGCGGCGGGTGAATTCCATAAAGATTTTACGGGGCGCGCGAGAGCGCGTCCGCGGATTTCCGGTGGCGAAGGTAAACGCCGCCGCCGTTGCCACCCGCAAGTCTTCATTTCACTTCGCGTTTTGGAGTCGCGTCGAAACTGCACTTACTCTGGAGGCCCGGTGAGGGGGGGGGAGTAGAGCTGGCGCACGGATGCAGTTTTACCTCGTTTCACTTTATCACCGCGACGTGTTATGGGTTTTCGCCCAGCGAACTTCGATGTCGAGTATTTCAGACGGCCGTCAGGCCGTTTCCCCTTAATAACCGGCGCCCTGACGTATCTGATTTTCGGTCTAATTACGAAACGTCACTCCCCCGGCGATTCTTTGTGATAAAAAGCCCCGAACATTATAGTTCTAACCGCACCGCTTCGGATACATTTTGAACGTACAGGGTGTCTGACGTGAGCCGTGCCAATTTAGATATTTTTCCTTTCAGTGTGTAAATATAAATGTTCGCTCATTTATACGCACACATATGTATATAAATATGGAGATATTTAAAGCGCGATAAAGAATCGTAATCTTCCGCATTTTTAAAGCAACTTTCTTGAATCGCTCGTTGTTCATAAAATGGAAATTTACCACCGAAGATCGAAGTAAAGATACGTAAACATAATTTTTGTTTATATAATTTCGGGGGAATGAAGAAACAGCAAATAGAAAATGATAGAATTGCGAGCAGTAACAGAAGTGTGCAGCATGCGGCATGCTGCCGTACTCTTCTGAGGCACAAACAGAGGGAAGGTGGCAAGCGAAAGGGTTGCTTTTCTTCTCCGACATTTTGCGCGAACGAGCGTAAACGCGAAACGAATTCCACCGTTGGCGGAAACAAACGCCGCTTTATGGCGCAATCCCGGTACTCGCCTTGCCCGCGAATAATTTAGGATTTAATTCGCTCGACGCTCGATAAAGGCTTTGTGCTCTCGGGCGCTATTGTTTTCTTCGTTTGGCTGATACCGGAGGAAACCGTGCTCCCGTTTATATATATATATATATATATATATATATATATATATATATATATACACATATATATATATATGTGTGTGTGTGTGTGTGTGTATATTATTAATCCACCGTTTATTATCCGCACCAATATTTAACAACCACGGAGTAATACACATTTTGCACATTACACGGCCGGCTAAATAGTTACGTTTGAATTACCTAGTGAATCCTAAATACTTATAAAATATTAATGCACGATCGATCATAAACGCACGCGCACGCACATTGCCAATCGCCGCTTGCGGCTATCGACAGCTAAATTAAAAATGACGATTGTTCAAACGTTGACATATTCGCAATGTATGAGCAAATACAAACGGTAACCTCGTTCCCTGGCTAATTTCATGTGAAAATACTCCGGCGGATTTTTCACTCGATATTTCATTGCAAGCAGGACGTTTAAGGTAGTTGGTCCGTAAATTAATTATTTTAGTATCTTTATCTCAAATTTTAACAGCATATTAATTGAAATACAATCTACATAAATGTGAAATTAAAAAAAAAATTATCATGCCTCAGCTGAGATAATAATAAATTGTAGTTAAAGTTAGCATTATTTACATCTATCACGGATACGAAAACGGCTCCTGGTATCACGTTTTTATTTTTAACCTTTAAATTGCTCTTACGCTCTTAACGAGAAAAGCGAAAAGACGATAAAAGAGACTTATAGAACATTAATATGTAAAGTATATAATTTCTGATAACCATTGATATATATGATATTAAATATCCTTAAAGATCTATAATTAATACGAAAAAATATCCTTATTCGAGTCAAAGTTTTAAATTCTTTATTAAGTCTCCAAGTAGAAAAGACGGAAAATAGTTTCCACTTGTAGCATCCAAGGAACACGATAAGTGCTTCTTTAATACTACAAAGGGAACTTAGTCCTCCAGAGTCTAAATTTTAATCCTACATTAAATTTTCAAGTAGAGAAAACAAAAATAACTTCCCAATTTATAACATCAAAGGAGTGCAATAGGAAACCTTTGAATACTTTACATATAATAATATAACTTTACATATAACTAAATTAGATTTTAAGTAAGATTAAAATTTCGACTAGTTTAGGCAGTTCCAACCAAAAGTGTCATACGTTTACCTTGAACCAAAAGCGATCGACGACCTTTTCTTTAACTTCTAAGAGCGATGTACATGATATATAACTTTTAAGAAAAAGTCACAAGGAGCTTTATTATTAGTATCCGCGCAAATCGCGCGCGAGTAAACGCGCTCTTTCATCACGAGGCGATTTTATCACAGGAACGAGAAGAAAAGCGGGAGCGATGGGATCTAGAGAGAGAGAGAGAGAGAGAGAGAGAGAGGGATTAAAAATCGAAATAGAAAAAAATGGAAGTACACGACGGGAGGGCGACGCCGGCGCGCGGTTACGAGAAAACGCGAAAGTAATCACCACCCTCGCAGACCAACGTACCACAGTCTCGCGAACGCGCTGCGCGAAAGCGGCGCGCCGGACAGGGGGTTGAAATTAAGAGAACTCACGCGACCGCGCGTAGGGCACGACATTACGCGCCTTCGGGGCAGCATTATCGAATTAAATTGAACTCGCCGAGCGAGCCGCGTCGCGAGAGAGCAGAAACTGCGACCAATCGCGTGCGAATGAACGCGATACTTAATTGCGCGCCGAATTGGGCCGAAGTCGATATCGCGTGTTACCTTGCCTTTTTCTCCCCTCTTCCCGAATGCGTTTCATTATCGACTTTACCGGCCCGACGATCGTCGGTCCTGCATCGCGAGCTGCTGCTCTTTCCCGTGCATCTGATTAATATTAATTACTTAATAAATTCTCAACGTTGACGTTTACGCGTTCCTTGGATCGTTACGCTTTTATTGCGAGACGTGACGGGCAATTTTTAGCGCATGCGACGTTCGAGACTTCTTGTTCCTTCCTTCCTTCCTTTTGCGCTCGCGTCTCTTCTTCGCGTCGAACGGAAATTAAACTCCGCCGAATAGTAAAATTTGATTCACGCGTTCTCGTATCGCGGACCGTGAGACATTAATTGGATATTCTCTGCGAATCGAGCTCACGCTGCGAGAAAAACTGCAATTGTAGTGAAAAACCGTAAAAATTGCACAATGAAGGAACTATAATCAGGCGAACCATTTTTCTAGTATCGGGGAAAGAAATAAAAGCAAACGAGAGAAAAGCGTCTATTTCAAAATTTATTTTGTCGAACTAACTATATTTTATCTCACGAATGCGGAGAGAGAGAGAGAGAGAGAGAGAGAGAGAGAGAGAGAGAGAGAGAGAGAGTCGCTGCTTCTCGGTACCTGTGCATGCAACAGAGACAACAATAATTACCGAACACATCCCGTGCAGTGACGGGAGCTACGGTGTACCGCCGCCTGTCGTCGTCGGTGTGCGCCGCGAACTTTTCGCGCTGTGCAAATTAACGATGGAGGTAAATCAATCAATGGATATCCGCGGGACACGCGCAACGAGCGGCGGCAAAAATTAATCCGACGCACGCGAGCATCGACGAGGTTGGCTGCTCGAGTCCCACGGGTACATATTATTGAATTAAGTCGGCCTTCTCTCTCCTCCACCTATTCCCCTTCTTTCTCCTTCTACAGCACGTACGCCCGATGGCGGTGAAAATCGCGTGCGACCGGCCGCGGGGCAACGACAAATCGCAATCGGGCCACGTTTAAATGCACGTAAGAGCGCCAAACGCGCTACCGTGTCATGTCGATCGCCCGGTATATAATGGTCGGCGGCGAGCAATTAATACGATATCAATCCGGGCCGAAGTTTCCGCTCGCGAAAGTGCCGCCTCTCGCGCGCCGGGAGCATCGACCCAGCTCTCTTTTTCTCTCTCTCTCTCTCTCTCTTTCTTTCTCATCTACTCTCACAGTTTCTCTCGCGTATTTTTTCTTGTTATACGTCGCGTGATTATTACACGATGCGGGAAAGCATATAAATAATTCCGGATTTCGCCGAGATCGGCGGCTTTACTAACTTGCATTATTAATAAATATACTCGCCCGTTTCCTCTTTCTTTCTCACTTTCGTAATGCAGTACACCGACGGTAATAATAATAAGTGTACACACAATGACGGCAGGGTACGTCGGGTGACGTTGGTTGTCGCAAGATGATTTAACGTGCCGCCGCTGGCGGCGTGTCCGCGTCCCGGTCGTGTCGATACACGCGAACTATCGCGAAATGTGTCATGAATATCGCGGCATATTTACATCCTATTTAAATTCATAAAGCACACGCGCTCGATGGAACATTTTTCGGAACGCCGTATCGCGGTGGCCGTCGATCGGAGGTATTCAGACGGAAACTAGTCGCGTGGTCGTCGTCTTCGTTTATCAATTATGACGTTACCATTACGTGATGTATGAAGCGCGTATTATCGCGGATGTACTTATTACGCATTGGAAATCGCGTTGATTGAAAAACATGCAAGAAAGCAGGGACCAAGGTTGAATAAATCTGTGTATTTTATCGTCGATCTAATGCTAAATCGATATATCGCCGATAAACATCGCGGACGAGAAATTGATTGACACGACAAGAGGATGAATCGAATTGTGTGTGTGTGTGTGTAGTTTGTGGTGTGTGAATGAATGTCGATAAACATTAGATGTGGATATTATTTCGTTCATATCATATTTCGGCCGATGAATAACGTACGAGTGAGATCGGACCATCAGTAAGATAAGAGACGAAAAATTGATAAAGGTGAAGAGGTAAGCCAAATCGAGATTTACATATACGACATGATAAAAATTTCATTCTTGCCCTCGGCTTTATTCGAGCTGCGTGCTCGCTATATATACACACACAGAACGTCCTAGAATGGTTACTACGCTTCGCTAAACATATCGGCTACAATTGGATCATAGAATCCTATTTTTGTTGAATCTCAATGTTACTTTAACCATTACAATCGAATCGTAAAACGCTATTTCTGTTTGATTTCCACGCCCGTGACCGGAACAAAGTTAAATTCGATTGAATTAATATAATTCAATTTTTAAAATATTCTTACATTTTAAGATATAGTTATAATTTAATTATAAGCGAAAAAATATAATAAATTTAGTCCGTTATGAGAAGAGGTAAAAATGATCCAATCTGACATTAACCACAACGATAAAATTACGATAAATTAATCGGAAATGTTGGTAAGCTGGTAAATTGAAAGTACTTAATATTTTAATACCCTCGAAAGATTGTAAATAATTACCTTACGAAATTAGTCGGAAAAATGTCCACGGCTGAGAGAGAGAGAGAGAGAGAGAGAGAGAGAGAGAGAGAGAGAGAGAGAGAGAGAGGCTTTCGGAACATCCCGGTACGTTCGCGGATCTTCGCCGTGGAGAAATCGTCTTATCTCAACGCGCTCCCGTTCGAGTGGTCTCGTTAAGGTAGTTTTCCTACGCGATTCACGGGCGTCGCCAGACTATCACGAGTGTTAGAAAAGTTTGTAGGTGTTTGCGAGCGCAGTTTCCGGAAGGGCGTTCGAGGGAAGCGGTTTTTGTACGATCCATATTTAACGGTCCCACGGCGAATTCGCGGCGTTGCATTATCCAGGCGGCGGTGGTGTGGCACTTGTTTCTTTCTCTAATGCTTCTCCATATGGCGCTTGCGTAAGCGCAGAGGGAGGGGAAGAGGCGAGGTGAGAGAGAAGTGTGCCGCCGCCTCGCGCTATAAAAACGCGCCGCCAAGACTCCTTTAACGGGGCATCGCGCGCAGCGAGCGTTTAGAACGCTTCATCGTGTGAAAACTCTCACTTATCTTTTTGCGTATGCATATGCTCAACACCGCCGCGATATACCGGTGGAAAAGAGTAACTCGCGTCAAGAAAGTTCTTACACATAAATGGGAATGCAGGAGAGATTGAGAGGGTGGAGGGGCGGAAGGGAGAGAAACAGAATGAGCTCGTGCTCGTACGACGTATCGATTAGCTGTCCGTGTTCCGACGGTAAATTCAGAAATATGTATGGATTATAACGTGAGCTGATCAAATAGCAACTAAGTGGGAAGTGAGGCTAACACAATATTGAGGATGCCCGGGGGCAAAATGTCAACGCAAAAACGCAACGTAAGTACGATGCACGGGCGCAGATCCGACCTCTGTACGCGGTCTCGACCGAGAAAAAGTCAATTACATCCTTTTGTTCGACATTAATTGGCAGGGGCCGGGCGAATGACGGTGGGAAGGAAGGAAGAGAGATAAAAGGGGAGCAAGCGGGAGGCAGAATCAGAATTTATTATTCTGGAGCACGAGCCGCGTGAAACAAAGAGAAGGAGGGAGATGGAGAGAAAACAGAGAAGAAATATCGGACGCGCGAGCCAAAGAACATTGTAGATGATTTGGATCATTGGGCTCTCTCCCTTTCGCCCGCGCGACGGTCGTGCATAATTATTTCAGCTCGAGGAACCATGTTGATAAATAAGAAGTCATGATAAATGCGTGTTAATCATGCACGAACAAGTTTTGTCACGATATCATTCTCGTGCCGAGAGTACTTCGAAGCCACGGTGAAGTGTGAATTCGACCTTCCGATTCTCGAGTAGGAATTTTGTAGTTTAAATGATTATTTCAAATGCTCAAACGCGACTCGCTCCTCCGTTTCCCACAGTTCCGCAACGCGGCGGCACGGTAAAGAAGTAACAATTTTCTTGAAATGACTTAAACGCCTCTGAAATAAATTAAAGTTCATAATTCTCTGGCAAAGGGACGAAGGGACGCAGGTGAAAATTGAATTTTCGTTTTCCGAGTCGCGTTCCGCGCAGCTGAACGCGCATCACACTTTTAATTACGAGGTCACAGCTTGCGAAGAGAACGACATTGCAATTTTGTAATTTCAAAAAGGTCCTTTGTTTACGCCTGATATTCGATTCGAAAATCGCAAGATCGCGTTTATCGCGCCGAACTTGTTTCCCAATGCTCTCGCCCCCCGAGCGAGCCGAAAATTACGTTCCGTGTGTTGGAAAAATCCATATAAAAACTTCGCTGAATCTTCGTTAAATTTTAAATTACATCTCGGCACGAAGTGGGAATGCGCGCTCGTGCGCTTCGTTACTCTCAACTTCCCCCTTCGAAAGCGAATCATCGATTATTTTAACAATGGATTAAAATTACTCCGTACATCTTCCACTCTCCTCGGGAAATACATAATCGCGAAGAAGAATGAGACGCGCGGCGATGAAATACATATATATACTTATATACGTACATCTCGCATCCGAATATTTACACAATACGAAAGAGCGGATTTAACACTCGAACGCTGATAGAACGCTCATAAGGGGCGGGCGAGAGTGCCCTTTATCGGCGTCGTCGTCCCGTTGTGCGGCAGCGAAAGGGCCATTGTGGAAAATCCGTCTGTCTATAACGCAATCAGCATTTTCATCCGAACGATATTATTCCGCCCGAGCAGGACGGTCACGAGAATTCTTTCTTCCTTTCCCTCCTCCTCCCCTCCTTCTTTTTTATCGTTCGGGGCGGCGTTCGTTTTGCCGTTAAATGCAAATTTAATTAGAAACTTGTCAAACGGCACGTTTAAGTGAGCAAATGAATCGGAGTGGCGCTCGACGAAAAGAGGATTTGTACGCTTAATCGTCGGCGAGCTATCGCGTGCTTCCGCACACAACCGTGTCAATTTTTATCCTTCACCTACCCTCTCTCTCTCGTCGCCACAGTCCCTTTTGCCATCGATTCCGCGGCATTACACATCCGCCGCGCGCTGTCATCAATGAACCACTCGCGTCGTTGATCGGGCCACATCCGGTCCGTTTTCTTTGAAAGTTCCCACTTTTTTTCACGCCGGTTCAGTTATTGTCCGAACTTCCTTCCTTCTGTCTCTCTCTCTCTTTCTCTCTCTCTCTCCCACTCCTCCTCTTCCTCCTATTCAAACTGCATCCTTCGACTGTATGATCGATCCTTCGTCTTAGCGCTGCTGCACAGCGTTCAAAGAGAACATCGCGGTCCATAAAAGGCCGACTTCATTTTTAACGACTCTATCTCCTTAAGTCGTCTTTGCCTTCAGATTTCGCCCTTAGCTGTGCTTTTCACTCGCAATTCGAAAATTTCACAATTTCTCCAGGAGGGAACTTTACCGTGATTGTGAGCGTCTTTGCAGGATACGGAGAGAACGTTACTCTGCCGGGAGTCTCTCTCTCTCTCTCTCTCTCGTCGTATTCACTACGGGATAGGGTTACCAAATATCAAAGTCGCGGGAAAGGAAGACAATTTCTATAGAAAATGTTAATAAAGGAGGTTACAAGTAAAAATAATTTTAATCATTGCTGTCTCAACGAATATGCAGCAGCAACGATGCGGCTTTGCTACAAAAACAAGATTATTTTTCTGCGTGATCCGATCTAGATAACAACATTTTTCACCGTGACGCCTCTTAAATTTAAACGGCTGATGAATTTAACTGCGGTAGCAACGAAATTGATCAGCTGCCCCTATTTCAAAGACATTTTAGCTGCCACAGGTAAATTTTAGCTCCACGACCTACGTTCTTTCTGCGAGTACACTCCGCGAGGAGGAAACCGTCGACGGGGTGAATTCGGTGTTGATCTCGCTGGTCGAGCAACTTCACGCTCGGTCGACGATCATTAACATCACTGCTCTCGTGATTGATGGAATTATTCGTCATTCTTTCCCCGCCCCGACAGACTCGCGCTCGGTGTCGCCGATAAGTCCGTTGCATCAATCATCTCCATCGAGCATGCAAATCTTTCTCCTGCGAGGAGACGCGAAAAACGAAGGCTGTTACGTGCGAGCCGGTCGTGTCGTTAACTTTTCAAATCGTGCCTCGTAATAGCGATGTTTATTTAATACGATTGCGGCGCCGATGCACCGGCCGGTTTTCATCCATCAAGCGGCGGCGCAACGCGGCCGGCCACGTCGTTTGTTTCTTTCGGTATTATTAGGCAGCGGCAGATACCGAGACGGGATAAGAAGTTGCCGGGCGCGCGCACCGAAGTGCAGACCGGTTATTACATCATTATGCGCTGATATATCGCGGACGGGCCGCGGACGTTATTAATCATAGCCACGGGAGATAAATTTCGATGCAATCGGCGCATGCGTTCGTACGTACGTACGTATGTATGTACGTCCGTACGCCGGCCGCCTGCGATAACAGCTGAAAATATGCGACTGGATTTCGCTCAATTTATAACCAGCCCGCGAATATCGTATCGTTGCATTAAAAGGCACGCCCCGCGAGCTCTCTCGCTCGGGCGTTTATAAAATTATAAATTGCTCGCGATAAATTTGAAAATCTCTCGCCCGCTTATCCTCCTCGCGGGAAAGTCGCGGGGAACAACCGATGCGCTTTGCGCGTAGCCGTGCGCGTTTGCGTTTCTCGAGCGAGCAGCTCGTCGTTAATACGAAACCGAAAACGACCGTTGCGCGCGTTTTTCATTAAAATTCCCCGATGTTTCTCTGTTTTTATTTTCCTTTCCATAAGCGCGTCCAATATAGCTTGATTTATTCGCCGTGTATAAAAAGTCATGCACCTAAATATTTGTCGCACGCGCCTCTCCGCGCTCTAGTTGCTGCACCTCTAATCGTGTCTCCCGTTTCTCTCTCTCTCCCTCTGACCACAACAGCGAGTCGCGTCGCGCTGTGCTGTGCTTTTTTATTCCTGGAAACGTATCGACTCGTTTTTAACGGCACGCCAGAATCTGCGCGCGTGCTTTCATAAATTACACACACACATTCGCCGCTCGGTTTAACAGCTCGCATAATTCCCGCTATTACATAACGCCGCGATCCGAATCCGTTCTCGCGCGCTTATCGCGCACAGCGTCGATTCGCGATCAGCGACGATAAACGCTCAACATTAATCGTTCGGTGATAAACGATTTGTAAAGCTACACCCTCGCATGTCGCAGACAAGAGAGCTGTTGACGGCGAATCGCGAGTCTTAGGGTTGTGGAAGACACAGGAAGGCGTAAACAGCGACACTTGAGCAGTGTGAACGAATCGACTAATCAAAGAATTTCAATTTATTTATTTATTTGTGTTAACAACCAATCTGTCGAATCAAACGTTCGTCTCCATCCTAAAAGACAAATTTGTTTCAATTAGAAAAATTTTACTAAATTCAAAGAAATCTTTTTCTTTACGTATATATATAGAAAATTTTCTATGGGGGACGTTTATCCGTCTACTTACGTGTCATTCGCTTTAGATTATCGCGTTTGCAGCGAATGATAAGTAAGCGTCGAGAGCCAGCACGATCGTGATCACTCGGACATACCTTTTACAAGAAAGGATACGTAAGATCCTTCGTTCCGTTTCCGTTAAACGAGATGCACTTGGAACGTGCAGCTGAGGAACGTTCTCTTTGTGCCAATTTCACTTCCTGCAACTCCTCCTGCCCTCGTTTCCCTTCCTTTTCTCGAGACTGTCTTTGTAATCAAAACGAAGTAGTTATATTCCGCGCACAGTCAGACCGACTACACTTCATCCGGTTTGCTTCCCCGTCTACCCCGTGCCTTCGGTTCGCCTGCGAAGCTCTTACGTAATCATTCCTTGTCTCTCTCTCTCGCGCGCGCAATTTCGCATTCGTCGAAAACGTCTAACTATCAAAAGGGGAATTCGCAGATCCAATTTTTCTACGATAAATGTTACCAGACAAATATTGCTTACGCAATGGTGTTTGCCGGCTGTACAAAAAAGAACCCCGTGGATTTCTTTCTCCTTTTGCTTGCTCTCTTCCGTATCTTTCTTCTCGAATTTATAACTCGATTTATATAACTCGATTCTCGTGTTAAACCCCTCGCAAAAAATGATTCAGTTTCCTCGGGAGGATAAAAATGACCTGCCTTTCTCCAATTACATATTACGTACGTCATTAGAGCAAAGTGATTAAAAATTGCAGATTACCGTTTTCGGTGCGGCTATATTATTACTAGGTGGGTCTCCGAACCTGAATTAAATTCAGTATCATTCGAGGTATCAATCTTCTTTAATTTCTGCAACTGAAGATATTAGAGCGCGTGTTAGCATCAAGTAGATGTCGCAAACGCGTGTTAGCATCGAGTGGATATCGCAAAACGCGAAGATGTTAAGTGGCTCACGCAATAACTTAAAATTCCCGCACTTTTCTCCCGAGTTTAATATTCTTACGGCTAATGTTCTATTACGATAATCTAAATTATTTAATCCAGCAATTATTTAATGCCCATCCTTCCGCGGCCGACACTTCACGTTAACGCGCCCTTCTGCTTCTCTTTCTTCCGCCTCCTCCTCCGCCGCTTCTCCTATTTTCTTCCTTTTTCTCCTTTTTCCTTTCCTCGTACATCTTCTGTCTTCTCTCCTCTTCTTCCGGCCACGTTTGGAAAGCTTACCTAGCAATCAAAGAGAGTAGTTACATCTCGTGTGCAATCAGTCTACTTTTGTTTCCGAACTTTCCGCCGGCTTCCAATCTGTTAAAAAACTTTTATACGATTCCTCGTCGATTCTGTTCGAGCGCGTTCCTAAGTGTAGTTAGATTGCCTATCCAGCGTGCGTCTGAATAAGTCCGTTACCACGTCTACCCAATCCGCGGAAACTGTCCTGTCAGTTCCGGAAAAGAGTTTCCGTTCGTTCGCGCGAGCACGATGAGATATATATCGTGAGCGGGTGCGCTTGAATCGAAATTTTGGCCCCATGTTAGACTTTTAATGCTACAACACAATGAAAGAGCCAAGGTAGCAAAATAAATTCAATTCTAATGATGTATTTTACTCTTACTTTGACCATAATAATGTCTAAAATTTCCGTTTCCACTCTTTTTAATGTCAAAATGGGTAATTTTAAATATGTAAATGAATTTAATAATCGAAATGTCGAAAACATTTGTAGCTTCAAAGTAGCATTAAAATTAAATCTGTAAAACTAAAAGAGAGGAAACGAGAGAAGTTAATAAATGTAATATCGTCAAAGTAGATTTTTATTTTATATATAAGTATTTTTTTATTATAAAACAAAGTGAAAATTAATTGGATGAAGAACAAGAGAGGGAGTGGAAATATCTACGTCTCGGAAACGTAAGTTAATATTGTAGAATCAGGTCTACAACATAGGAAGAATTAAGATAACAAAATAGGCTCAATTTCAATTCCAATAATAAAATTGACTTTTACTTTAGACTCTGATAATGTCTTAAATTTCCGTTTCCGCTGTCAAAATAAATTATTCGCGATAGCATTAAAACGAAATCTTTAGAACTAAAGGTTCAATCTGGCTTGATATGTAAAATACACAATTTCTGATGATGAAGTATATGTTAGTGAATTGGTAAAGATTTGGCAAGTACAATGTTAAATAAATTTGCTTGATATTCTCTTGCTACAGTGTCAAAAGCTGTATAACATAAATAATCGTTATTTATGTTATACAGCAGCGATTTATAAACATTTAACGCGAATTTGTGGAGCTTCTTCGTGTTAAACTAACCATTACTTTTCTAACAGTATTGTCACGGACTAACTATCTTAAGAGCGTCAAAGTAGCATCAAAATTCCGACTCGGGATAATACCGTATCGAATAAACCTGTCTCTCGCGTGCAGCTCTCGTAATTCGCTGATCTTCCGCTGCGCCACTCCACTCGTGGCACTTCCGCGTCTCTCGCCATGTTTCCCATCGTCGTCCGCCGAAGGCGCGGTGTAAAACTACATTCCGGCGATCCCGGACTTTCTTGAAACTCATTATCGCGTGGGATAGCGGAACGCGGCGCGCCTTCGGCGCCCGCCCTCCTTCAAACTTACCTTTTACATTCATTTACTCGGCAAAGGCGAAATGGAAATTGAAAATTTGTTGGGACTCCTTTGTGATCTACATACCCGCTTCGCGGTCTCTCTCCCCTTCGGCGCTCCCTCTTCCCCACCACCCAACGCAACCCTTATTACGTCTCGCTGCGTTTAATACCGCTTTAATTAGCCGTCGAATTTCCTCTCATCGTTTTTCCTCTGCTGTATTTTAATCACCGTGCGTAAAAACACGCCGCGCGCTACCGTTAACTCTTGATGTTTCTACGCTGTTTCAAAGAGCGACTCGCTCGTAAAATAACACGGAGATGTGCTTTTCACTTTGTTCCGCCGAAAGAGAGAGGGAGAGAGAGAGAGAGAGAGAGAGAGAGAGAGAGAGAGAGAGAGAGAGAGAGAGACCTACCTCCTCGCAACTCGTTCGGCAGAATAAGAACGGCGATTACTTGCATCTTATTAACGGCCGCGCGTTGTGCGCGAATGCAGGAAAAGCTCGATCGTGTCGATGATTGACACATAAACATAGACGTAGCATCATTCTTGGCTCCGAATTACGTCCTTTTATCAATGTAATATTGTCATACATTATTTCGTGCTGTTACAACAAAGTTAGCGACAACGAAAAGGTTATGAAACAATACCACACCGTTTCACACTGATTCCCTCTGCTTTTTCGCCGAGTGGTTTGATGGTATTCAGTATAACTCTCTCTATGTTTCCGAACGATCTCACACGAATGCACACCGAGCCACATTGAATGTTTCCGAACGGCTGGTATCAGTATGCATACAGCGTGTGTTTCCTAACACAGCCATAGTACTGGACGAAACATGGGTAAAAATTTTTTTGACCTATTGTTTTGACGAACTCAGAAAGAGAAAAGGTAAATGCATAGGCACTGATCTCTCTTTTTATCCAGTCTGCATAAGTCGCTACTACCCACATTATCATCTTATTCCTTTCAACGTCTGTCCGCATAATTTTGATTCTATGCTTCGTTCGGTATTACATGTTTAACACGTTCCCTGCCGGACCGTTTTTTGAAGACTTTCCGTTCAG